>NC_138657.1:51831792-51931792 GCF_964273445.1 Streptopelia decaocto
GTGAAGTCTTTTTTTGTGGTTCACTTCTGTTAGAACAACAGTGACAACAATAGATGAGTGTGCAAAAATAAGCAAAGAAATGATGTTTTGCTACCTCAGCTACAAAGCTGTCACATAAGTCTCCTGTTGGAGTGATCTGGTAGATACTGTGAAATAGTAGTAGCGCAGGTGACAGCAGGTGCAGGTTGCCAACCAGTAGTGGTGCTCCTGTTCCAACTCAGCCACCCCAAAAAGCAAACATTCCCAGGAGACATTCCAATAAAATCTTCTCTTCAACTAACACTAAGATGCTGAAAGAACAATAAGACTATATAGATGTTGTCTGTAGAAGTTTCTAGATTAAGCATGGTGCTTATAGCACAACGTGTTTAATGTAGTAAAAGTGATTACAAACCATACCTTTTTGTAAGACCTTCCTTTTGAGTTCTGGCTCCCTGGCTACAAGAGCCACAGTCATATTACCCCTGCTCTATGTGCTGTCCAGTGGTTTTGCACAGGGTGGCCCTTTCCTCATGGTGACTAAAAAGTCTTCATGGGGCAGACACTGGCTGTTGCAAATCTTTGTTCTTTCTTGAATCTCTGATTAGGAATTTTACGATTAGTAGTTATGATTATTATCAGTTAACAAAAACATCCACAAAGAGGTCAGCAAAATTTGCTAGGGACCCGGTGGAGTTGTAAATAATACATTATCTGGTCTCTGACATCACCATCTCTATATTTGGAAACATAACTCCTGCATAAACTCAGTAGCCTGAGTCCAGCTATAATATTTTCTCACAAACACAACCAATCTTGACCTGAAAGCTCTGAGGCAGCAGAATGGGAAGGGGAAAATCACATCTGCTTTACTATTTACTACGTTCAGTATTCAAGACTTGCTTGATACCCTAGAAAAAAGAAAACACTGGAAGTGACAGAGAAACTTAAGGTAAAACAGTATCAAAATATACCTGCTTGTTCTTAAAGCTTGAAAAATACATAAATAAATAGCTATTTTTCATTTTTATTCTGTATTTTCCTTTCTTCTTAGACAGAAAGAGATCCACAGCATTATTTGTCATTCTAAGTACAGCTAGCCTATGATTGTTCTCACTAGAGATGTATCCTTCATAAAAATATAATTTATATATTCCTACAGAAATTTTGTTGTGTTGAAAATTCTCTGCCATTCTTTTTCTCTAAGTGCTTACTAAAAATTATTTTGATATTAGTAATATTTTCACATAATAATGAAATTCTCCACTAAGTCCTACTGATTTGTCCCTGCTGTTGTACCATGTATAAACCAGATGGGTAGGTTCTGTCTGGGCTCTCCTCCAAGAAGTTATCAGCTTTGTTTCTTGTTGGCCAAGCATATCACCTTCAATTTATAATTGCTATCTGCTAACCCAAGGACACCAGGACTTTTCCTAAGTCATGTCTCCTTATTATATTTCTGCCAGTCCCCTGACAAGGATGGGATCCATGTTCCTCAGTACATCATACTTGGGTAACCTTTGTGCTACATTACAGCCACAAGACGTGTGCCTATCTCCACTTGCAAGGAATTGCAAAGGTGGGAAAAGTTTATACCTTTATGAAATTTTAGAAGTGCAATACAGTACATATAAAAAGAGAGAAACCGCAAAATTCCGTTTTTTTTTCAGAAATAAAAGAACCCATCAAAACCCAGCATTGGCAAGGGCAGCTCACTGTTGAATTTTGACAGACTGATTACGACAGAGGGTTAGAGGTGTTTCACTAACAGCGTTTGGTTTCAGTTAGAGAGACCTCAGCACACTTATTTTTTGTGACAAACACACTAGGTGATACATGCCAAAGTTTGTGTGACTTAGCACATAACAAAAGAAGAATCAAAACATGACAGAGTATTTTGATATCAGGCAGTACAAACTTAATCAAAACTTATCAAAGTCTCTATTTCAGAAAGAACAACTGTTAAAGTCTTTTATCCTGTCAAGCCGTTCTTTTACTAAGAAAGAGCTAACTCTTTTGACTAATTCCCAGTTATGACTGAAAAGTGCTTCTCCTGCCTTTGAGAGAGAAGTGGGGCTGAAATCTAGGTGTTATGGTAAGCAGAGAGACAGCCTGCTTGGTTTGGCTAGGCCAGGTGCACTGGTCTTTTTGCAGGTTAAGCAACATGTCATTTCCCACCCCATTAGATGCTGCTGCCCTTGGTGGGTGAGTCTCAGAAGCACATGAAAGCAGGAGGGAGAGAAGGAAAGAGCAGAGGGTGAAAGGTGGAGGCATACTGTATGGCTCTGGCAGGGCTCCTTGTCCTGGGAAGGCTGCATGCTCACACAGCCTCACCCACATGTCCACATAGGATAGCAAAATGATGATGACAGAGCCATTGTGACAGCAGCCATCGGTGTGCAAACATGTTGGGGAGCTCATGGCTGAGGCAGAGCAGAGCCACGGCCTCTTCCTCTCTCTTCCACCAGCACCTCTGTCGATCCACTGTGAACTCTGTCATCTTTTTAACAGCTGTCTGGAAGGCAGATAGGATGGAATGGCCTGTAATGTCACTTCCTTATTCACTGGATCTAACTTTGGTGGGCCAGAAAATGGTATATCAGATTTCCAGTCCCATCTTTCTCTTCTTTCCCAAAGAGAGGCTTAACAGTTCTAGGTCCATATCACCAGGTATTTGTTAGGCTCATTTTAATTTCTGCCTCCTTTTTTTTTTTTACTTTTGGCATCAACATTTTGGTTACGGCTACTGTACTATTTTATTTTGTTTTATTTTAAGAAGATAAGTTAACTATTTAATTTCTACTTAATTACGTTTTATAATTAATGGACACCAATTGGCAAAAAGAGCTACTATTAGCAGTCATTAATCCCACAGGCCACAGGGACTTCAGAAAAACATGCACCAGTTAAAGAATCCTTGTGAGAATGAGTTTTACAAAGAAATCTCTGGGATTGGAGAATAAATCTGCTGAGTATCATCGACTTCCAGCTCTGCAACTGGATGGTCTTCATCAGCTTTGTGCCTTAGCCTTCACATCAGCTTTTTGCCCTGCCCACTCTCCCAAAACTGAATCCTTTAACTCTCATCAAATATCTATTGTGGAAGGGAGATCAGAAAACTGGCACTGAATTCCAAATTGCCTCAGTAATTTGACAATTTGTAAGCATTCCTAAACTACTGTCTGACAACAGCCAACAGCTGAGCTTGTTATATTTTTAAACTGTTGTGCACAATGTCTTAGTACAGGTGTGTTCTAACATACTATATGAAAATGTAATTATTCAATGTGCCAGTTTCTTGAATTCAGCTTCACAACACTGGGTATAAATGTTAACAGCTCAGTTTTGAAGACAAGGCAATATAAAGGGGATCCTACAAAATTTTTTCATTTAAGATTTATCCCATTTGACCAATACACAAATCTTAATGTGGAGCCTGAAGTGAACCACAACCTACTACTACTGGGTAGTAGTAGGATAAATATATTGGTTTGACACTTTTGTGGCATATGTATATTTGAAAATAGGCAAAGTGTAGCATGTATTAAATTCTGAGGACAAACATTTATACAGAAGTACTTGTTCCATACTACACTCATTGTCTGTGAATCTCCATGATTCTGTATCCTGCCAGCCTTGTTATGTCCCTTTTAATGCTCTGCAGTGACAAACTGACTTACATAAATGTTGGTGCCACACCAAATGAATGTGCAAGAAACTGCCATCAAGAAACACCAGAATATACCACATGAAGAACCAAACTACAAATCAATGGTCGAAATAGATGACACCTTGATGGACTGAAGAAACATGACAACACTGAAATGAGTATTGAAGGAAAAAATAAAATAAATAAGTAAAATTAAATAAATAACATAATCTTAGCTGAGTGTCCTGGTTTTGTTAAAAACAAGACCAGTTCCAGTTAGTGATTTTTCTTTCAGCTAAGTTCTTCTAGGTGGCTGTACTTTTCTGAGTTTTTGCCTGCGTATTTTTCCTAGGATGCTGTACTCGGTGCTAATAAGAGACCAACGGAATGCTGAAGAAACTCATGTTTAGATTTATTACTATGGTAGCCAAGAAAGACTGATAAGTTTTCCCACGTTTCGTTGTGAGAGGGGCATGTTTGAGAAGGGGTGGACGGAACAGGTGACTAGAACTGACCAATTAAGTATTCTATCTCACAATCGTCATACCCCCTATATAAGAGGGTGATCACGAGGGTCAAGCTCTCTTTGACCATGGCCAGCATCTTGTTTGTCTGCCTGTGATCTACAGGCCTCAGGCCCTGCATCTCTGCAACCAGGTTCTGGTTTGCTGTGAAGTCCCGCGCAAGACTTCCGGGGGCCTGAGCTGCACCTGCTGGAGCCACCAGATCCGCACACACAGCTCCTGCTGCTGGAGTGATGCATTCAAGGTTGGTTTTGTATATTTTTGTATATATATTCTCTATTAGTAGCATTAGTAAAAGCCTTTAAAACTCTCCAACTTGAAGTCTAAGTCTCTCTTCCTTCCTCCTTATCTTTCCTATCAATCTAAAGGAAGGGGGTAGCGGAAAAGTGAGGGGGTAACAGGGAGCGTCTGTTTCTTTCTCTTGATGTGAATACGTTATTACCTGAGAGTTCTCCCTTTCAAAAAGGTATTTTTTTCACTTAAACAATAGCAGGAGTAATATAGTTTACTTGAGCAGGAAGAGATTTCCTACAATGCCAAAACCTTGCCTTAAACCATAACACCGAGTTATTTCTTGGGTATGAAGTTCAAAGCACGACAGAAGGACCTTGTTTCTATCTCTGATATTTCATACAGTTCAGAGAACCAGGAGCAAAAGGATACATGGGAAAAGCTCTATTCCATAAACCATCTCTCTTCCAAGTATAAAATCTAGCAGCAATCCATGTTTGTAATGCACACATGATCAGAAAAACCTGAAGAAAGAACTACAGCCTTCAGTACCTTTGCTATGGCTAAATCATTTTAATAAATAGTCTTCAGTTATCAATATACATATGGGATGTCTATTTTGCTGTCACTAATTTGCCACACTGATGCTTTGTTTTATACTCACTTTGTAAATGAGAACCAGAAATTAAGATAAAAATTATAAAGCGCATGGTTTCTTTCAAATTGTGTACAGATTCCATTCCTAGGCAGACTACCACCTACTCTCCATCTCTGGTGTTCTTTACTAGTTAAAATATCCAAGGTCAATTTTAAAAAATGCCATGATACATGCAGAATATATTTATGTTGTTTATTCCATGCTATTTTTGTTATAGTAAATTCAAGTAACAAGAATGATTATTTTAATGTTTGAGTACTGTGTAAACTCCGCAGTATCTATATCAGCTTATCTCAATGCTTGAGCAATACATTGTTTTAAGTGGCAAGGTTTTACAGCACCAGGTTTGTATTTCCTTTTGAGGAAATATTTCACAAGATATGCATATCAAAGGAAAATGCACAGAGACACTACAGCACAAGTGAAACAAATCAGAAAGTTGCTGAAAATTACAAATAGTTGTTGCAACATATTTACAGTGAGCTTTTTACATATTTACATGGGATATAAAATGAAATTTACAACGGAAAAATGTTCTATTTCAGGTCTAATATTTGAAGGCCAGGCTACCCTGGCATTCTTTCCATCACAGGAAGCTATTGCCTGTCAGTTCTGCAGCGTCTCATGGGGGCTTGTTTTGTCTAATGGCTCACGTGAAATTGTGTTACTTATGTGCTTCAAGGCCCCTCTGGTTGGTCCCCGCTTTCTTTAATAAACACATTTACTTTCCATACAAACAAAGCAATGTGACAAATAGCAGGAGAGTGCTGGTACAACCACCAGCTTGCTCGCACTCTCCACAAGCAGTTCTCCTTGGTCCTCTTTATCCCTCTTCTCCACTCTCCACTGACTCAGTGTCCTCTAAAAGCCAGGTTCACCATCCTGTCACTCAGACTTACAAAGCAATCACATACTGCTGTATGCTGCTTATGACCAAATCATCCCAGAAATACAGAAAATAAAAAGGAAGGGCCTCCAAGGGACAGGCTACAACTTGTCAACACAGAGAAGAGGTCTGAGGACAGGATCTCAAAACCGAAATGGAAAATGTTTTCCATTTGGTGCCATGGCAACTGAACAAAGAACAGTAATTGCCTGGTCCTCTTCTCACCTCCCAGATTCACTGCACCTGGGCTGACTTGCTTTTGAGGATTGGACCTTCAACTGTCTCTCAGTATTTGGCAAACATAACAGAAGGGCGGGGGAAGGGGAAAAAAAAAAAAAAAAGACAAAAGAAGATACCTTCAGAAAACTCTGAGCAGTCTTAACAAAAAGAGATTTCCTGGACTGAAAAGGACAGGGCTTCACTGCAACTTAAAGAGTAAGGAACAAGCAAGGAAATGCAACGATCATGAACAGGCATATTGTTTTAATTGAAAACATGCTGGAGCCAGAGTTGTTCCTCTCTCTAAAGCAGCTGAGCATAGAACACTATTTTACAGCTTGTCAGGCAACAGACAGGGCTGAGAGACTGAAGTTATATCCAGTTGTAAACTAATACTCCAAAAAGTTTGTACGCTGCACTGTTAGGCAAGAATAGGGCAGTCATGACTTTTTGGTGATAAGATTCACAGTATTGCTCCATTGTATCAAGGTCTCTTTCTGCACTTTCAAATCAAATATCACACTTTGGCACAGCTCAATATAATTTCACCTCCTATTAAAAAAATGATAATAATTTTGAGGAAATGTGAATAAATGATCTAAAATATGATTAAGAAAAACTGTGACTTCTCAAAAAACACACTTCTTAAAAGTGGAAGGACAGTTCCCCCCCCAAAAACGTAGTGCAATTTCATAAATATGCTTTAGTATATCATGAGTTTTCTGAATGTTTTGTGAAACATTGCAGGAGAATTATATGAGTTATAATGAGCTATTAAATCCTATTTATGTTTCATGTAATTTCACAATGTATTGTTGTACTGCTGACTACCTGTGCATAACACGATACACAACTGCCATGAAATTTCCTTCATTTTAGTTACATGCATAGCAGCTTTGAGTTTCAAAATAGAAACACAAAACTAACCTCGCCACATGTCAGCAGAATGCATTTTTCACTCATGGTGTTCTGCCATCTAGCCTTATTAATCAGAAAGTATCTGTACACTTCCCATCTCAGTCAGATGATTTTAGGCATTGTGCAAAATAGCCTGCATTTGTTAAATATGCCACTCACTAGCCTTATCATAAAGCAAAGACATCTTTCTAAGCCAAAGTACAGTCACCTATGATAAGCAAGGACCCTCGGACCTAAAAGAAATTGCAGCCCTAAAAGTCTCTATCTGCTCAATACTGAAATAGGTTTAAAATTCCTGAGTTCCACAGGTATCACAAATCTTTTCAAATCTTCATATCTTACAAATTATGCACCTGCCAAAGCTGAAACGCTGCACTAAAATGTTTCCTTCCATCCATGCAATGGAAGACCCACTGAAGAAGGACTGAAAATATTTCCACAAGCCCCATTCCACATGAAAACCCACAGCTAACCCTAACCACTTCTGGGCCACGACGCATGGTTTCAATAGCAGATCTCACATCTGATTAATCACCTGGGTAAACTATCTGAGAAAAAATACCCTCTGTTACCACAATGCTGCTGCAGAAGCTGAGCTCTACACACTTCTTCTGAAAAGTATCACAATATTTTGCAATCAATACTGGTTAGGAAAGACTTCTAGCTCAATTCTTTCTCATTAGTCAGCATGTGTTGCAGAAGCCCAGCAAGGCTTTACACAGTACAAATCTGATCCAAAGAAATGTCAGTCCACGTTGTTCTCTTTCTTCTACCACTCTTGCCGCTAATGCTGGCACTACTCTCCAAATTTCAGCAAAATCTAGCCAGTAGTGCATCCAATGACCTGCAAAGCTGGCATATGACAATGGCATCTTTAGAAGACTCTCTGTTTCTGATGGCTGGAACAGAGCTATATCATCATCCTATCTAGCAACATAACCTGAAATTCTGGTATCATACCCACAGAAAACAGATCATAGGATATCAGAAGCATTGGCACACTTCACACAGATCACAGAACATGCGCTTGCTTTTGGATGACTGCCTCAAAAAAGCCCATGATGCACTGAGGGCAAAAATCCCATAATGGATGTAGCCAGCAGTGAGACAAATTTGACGGTACATCTGTACAGGCTGCCACATGAAAGCCATATAGAATGCAGTTAGATATAACTGGTCGTGCAGACAGACCTCTCAGTTACCAGCCCCTCTGTAAATACCATCTCTTAAGCAACAGTTTGCCACAGATCCCTGCAAAACAGACAAAATTTTAGTTAAGCATCTCAAAAAAACCTCAGACATTTTCTTTCTCTTGATGCGAATACATTATTACCTGAGAGTTCTCCCTTTCCCTAACAAAAAGGTATTTTTTTCACTTAAACAATAGCAAGAGTAATATAGTTTACTTGAGCAGGAAGAGATTTCCTACAATGCCAAAAGGACAATAGCAGACCTATTATTTTGCTGTTGTTCATATCTGATATGCTTGACAAAAGCAACACAATTTTGCAAACAATAGCCCAGTCTTGCCAAGTTTGTTACTGCACGCTGCTGTAAAATCCCATCCCATAATCTTTTTTGTATTTTGTGGGTTTTTGTTGTTGTGGTTTTGTTTTTTTTTTTTTCCTTGTTATGCAGCATACCACAGTTTGATTTCCATACCAGGTAAAATTTGAGAGCAATTTTTAATTCAGTTAATCATCTTATCATATATGTACCACAAATAAAATATCTCACTGATAGGAAACCCAAGTGACACAAGTGGCAATGATGCTTCTGCATTCATCAACAGATAGAATGTTTAGAAAGATGAAAATAAGCCATTTAGAAAGAGGTTTTGACTAGCTTTTGCCTTGGATGCTAAGGTTTCTTGGCACTGCCCCTCTTGCAAGTCTTTTTCCCGCCATTCCCTCTTTAGTGAAGCTCTCCTGGTATACCATCCAGTTTCCTTCTTCTTGGCATGAGTATGGTATTATGTATTGTCTACATGACAGCCAGCACTCAGGGACTGCAAATGACAAGATACCTAAAAGAAATAGACTGCAAACTCTCCAGAGAGGGAGAACCCCTCATTTCCTGCCAATTAAGCAGAAAGATGGGAGAAAAGCAGCACCCTCTTCTACCTTCTACCTAAATAAAGCTGAAATGGAAAATTACTAAAGCCTGGCTTTAAAAGATGGTAAATAAAACACAGAGGAGGCTGCTTTTCTGACAGGCTTTCAGCCAACAAGATTTCTGCAGCTGGGTCTGGAAGTGCAACACAGAAAATCCTACAGGTGACACACACATCACTTTCCCTAGCTTTAATCACTGTGGGCCATGCCTACGTCTAACAGCAGCAACAGTAGAGAGGAAGGGCATTTTACTTCTAGCATGCTGCCAGGTTAGTCTCTTCAGTCCAGTTTTGGAAGCCAAGGTGAGGTCTTTGTATCTTATCACACCCTGTCATGAGCTAGCATAACTTCTCAGCTTGCGACTGTACTTCAGAGGCAGCTACATCGCACTCCGCTGTGCAACATAAAACATTTAACAAATGTCACCTGACATCGGTGACTTTTTGAAATCAATAAACCCTTTCTCAGCTCAATGGGAATTGTCCAAAATTTTTCCAGTGAGAAAAAATGTCCCTTGCATTTAAACTGTTCCTCAGTGTGAAGGCTTTGTAAAATTACTTCTTTCTTGTCTTTTCTCCAGTAAGGAATATTTGAGCAATGATGTATAAGTTGCTAACACTCAACTCTTTGTAGTCTGTGCATGCCTCATCTTTTGTCAATCTGTTAAAAAATGCTGCATTTAGCATATTTTGTTTGCTATCAGTTTGAGAAAATATATTTTCCTGGGTGCTAGCTAAAATGGTGGAAATTTGCATTCTGGTGATTATTAAGCAATTTGCGGTAAAAGAAAGTGTTTAGTATAATTGTTAGGAGCTGCTATTAGGTCGTCCTCAAATTTCTCTCTCAACTTGATTAGCTCCATTAACTGGCTTTTTTTCACCCTCTGTTCTGAGCTGCTTTTTTTCTATTCTTATTTTGCATTTGGTTTTTTTTTTATTTTACAGTCAGGACAAATGATTTTATCACAGACATAGAGCTAAGCACTCTCAGAATAACTGAATCATTTAATAGTGCTTGGTTTCATGTGTTTGCCAGCTGCAGATGACATTTAGCACAGGCTTTATCTCAGTTGTGCTGATTACTACACTGACATGAGCTCTCATGACATGAGCACAGACTGTTTTCAGCAGATGTAACCAAGCAGCTCTGCTTTCTCTATAATAGTTTATCTGGCTTTCAGAGTGTGACAATATTCAGGCACATACACACACACCCCCTTTTATACTTAGCGACACACATAAAAATAATGCCAGTGCCAATTTCCAAACAGTATCTGTTCTTTCTTTTTTCTACATCAATTCAATTACCCCATGCAAGGAGAGTATAGAATCTCTCAGCTGTACATTGCTCCTGTATTGCATGCTGGCTGTGCATCCTATTATACATGAAGGTTATTGTTATTGTAATGTATCTCAGTGGTGTACCAAATGTTACTTTAATGATGTAATTAATATGCTTGGATTTACCATCTGATGTTCTTAGGCATCACTTGTGTTAGTATGTGATACTATCAATTTCAGAGATACTTGGAAACAGCAGCTTTTTGTTAAGGGAGTTGGCAGAGAAAGAAAAATAATTAATAACATAAGTCACATTCTCTAACAACACTTTACAAACATTTGTGTCAGATGTGTTCAGGTGACATGACAACTCAGACTGATGCTGCGTCTGAAGTTTGTACAATATGAATTATTTATATATAGCTGAGCTTTTTCTTTATTTTTATTATTATTATGGACTATAATAGGGTTTAGCAGAAACAAATCAATACCTCTAGAGTTTGAACTTTGCAATCAGCTGAACACCTTTTGGAATGAACTGCTTTCAGTAGTAAAAATATTTAACACTGGGTTTTTTTTGATGAATGACAAGCAAGCAAATGACTTTTTTTTTTTTTTCTTTTTTCAATGAGCACTTCTTCTAGAAAAGATAATGTCCACCCAAGATACAGAGTTACCTTAGTGTAGCAGGGATGGCACCTGAAAGTTAGGTGCATGTACATAGCTGTAGTAAGAGACCAAAGCAGATTCTGAATTAGTCTTTGCCAACATAACTGTCACTCATTTCTCCCTAGCTATATATAAACTCTTCATTGGTTTTGTTGGTTAAGGCTCGTTCAGAATCTGCTTTTGTCTCTTACTAAGTTAGTCTTACTGTGAGTTTAAATGAGAAATAGGATTACGCTTCATGTATATTAATGGTGGGCAGAATTTAAGATCATCCAAGAATACAGCATGAAAAAATGAAGTTTAAGAGGTTTGCCCTAGTCTTAACTCTCCATCAGAGAGACACCTTGGTTTTTTGATATCGCTGAACAGCTTCTTCGTGCTGTGAATTACAGTTTTCTTCTAGGTCGTGCTAGAAATATCCAAAGAATACCTTCTTATTTTCCATGAAGATATCATACATTTGTCAGGGAAATAAAAAGACACAGAAATGTTACTGCTGAATTTTGAAATATACATATGCTAAGAAATTAGAAAAATCAATCAAAGTAGAAAATGAAATTTTTAAAACGTAAATCCAAAGATTATGGGAAACTTGACACTGAAATGTGCTTTTTTTTTCTCTGATAGATCTAGATAGCTGTTACTACACTGCCAAATATTTGAGTAGACCTTGCACAAAATAAATATTTAGTTAAATAATATTTTAATGGGAAAGTATAATGCCAAGGATTTTCATTGTCGAATATGGGATTCATGAATACTGTCACACTTTGTTATTAATGGAAAAGGGTATCTATGGAAGAATCGGTTATTGTGTGAAACTCTGTATTGAGTTAAATGCACTTACAAATTACTAACAGAACATGTGCAGTACAGGAGGTGTACTATAAATTTCTGAATGCCAATACATCGTTTTGATACTTTTCTTCAGCTTCTGAAATCTCCATCACCGTGGTCCATTTCTTGTGACCATAACCACTGCTCTGACAGCCAAGTTTCTTTAATAAGTAATACTGAAATTAGATATCTAGACATTTCAAGTACACTGTTCTTAGAAATACAAAATACATTCAGGACAGTAAGTACTTTTTAATCTCTGCCACAATCGATATTTGATCTTGAAACCACTGCTGTCTTAAAGTAAAGAGACATATACAAATACATCACAGCACAGCAGGGAGTCAGAAATGGTCTTCTGAAGTCTTTCCTGTGGTGAATGTTTTGCCTGTGGATTGGTGCCAACTGACACACTCTCATGGTGTGAATAACTTGAGACTGAGCCCTTGAACAAGGGACTCTTTAGGTGAAGCATCCATAGTGCTGAAGAAACAGATTTCAAATATTAGATTTCTATAGCAAACCTCTCCAAGTGATATTTTAGTACCCTTGCTTTCCTCCACCTTCCACAAACACATCTTCATTTTAAAAGTATTTATTAAAAGGGCTATGTCCTGTGAGAAGCCCAACACCTGGAACACAGATTAAAATTAATCCAACTAGCAAGGGTCTGCAGCTGCTTATACAACTCAGCATTTAAATCAAGACAAAGACTAGTGCTGGGACAGCAGTGCATTTCCTTTCCATAGCTCATCCAGCAAGCCTCCCACATACTGTGTTACTTCACTTAATCTCTGACATGAAGAGACCACCCTGGTGGTGCGAAGGACCACAGTTCAACCTGCAAACTCATGATAATCAAGATTTTTAAAGACTTCTTTAATTTTTAAAGACTTATTTATGTAATAGCCAAACACAAGCAAGTTTCTATAACCTTGGTCTGACATAGTCCTGCAAAAGCATCAGCTGTGTGAATTCTTATTTACACAATTGCCTTAAAAGGACAAACCATCTTAGAAAGCATCTCTCAGGTCAAGAAACACTGACATTTCTCTGAGATACACAGAGCCTGCATATTACAGAAAAAGGCCTATTTAGAATAAATGTAGAGGACGGAAGTGTTTCCTTATGAGAAATAAATAATCTTCAGATTTATACTACATAGCTGTGGACTTCCTAGAATCTTGTTTAAACAAAGCAGTGAAACTAACAAACAACAGGGAGATGTCAAACACATGAACAATAAAATTATAGACCTTCTTCAACTTGCTGAAAACACTCAGCACTTCGGAAACTTGTAACTAATATATTCTAGTGTCGGGTATAAAGTAACTCTTTTAGTTCAATTCATATTTTTATTGTTTATACAAGTGCTTGCTAGCAGTAGATGATTGTAATAGTAATATTCTAAGTCTTTTTCCTATAGGAAATAAGAACTAACAAGAATAATACTGTTATAGTGGTAAGATTTAAGATGCTAAATTTCCATTATATTAAAATTTTAAAATATTGCTCAAAGGCAGATATATTACAATTATTATTTACTAGAGTGCCTTAATTTCTAATATTAATCAATACCTAGTACGTCAGCAATAATTCTTTATTTCAATGTACTTTATTTTAGGTGCAGAAGAAGAAAGCTAGAAAACAAAGAACAAATACACATTTTAAACCTAATGCATCTATTTATTCAGGAGGCACCAAGAATAAATTCATAATCTGTAGAAAGGCATGGCAATGAAATTCTATAACAGGCCAAGTAAAGGAAAAGTACTTATTCATCAGTCTATGTGTTAATTGTTCTTTTGTTTATTTTTCCCTCTGAAGCCCTCTATTTTTTTTTTTTTTATAGTTGCTCTTTATAGGAGTTAGTGGTTGATGATAGCTTAATATCCCTTTCAAAGAGACAGAGCTGCTGAAGCAGCCTAGTTGAGAACTACAAATTTTTCCTTGCTATCTCCTTTGCTTCAGTAGGGAAATAGTGTTCTTTTGTTAATGTAGGCTAGTAGTTGAATATTCCTCTTTATCACTCCTTCCTTAAGTGCCAGCTCAGCAATACTGTGAGGTGTGCAAGTAGGCAAAGAGGAAAGAGATATTTTATTCAGAACATTTTATTCTTTATTACAATACAGAAAACTAGCATTAAGTAGTAAATTCGTTTGGGGACCAATCTTTCCTCTCAGACGTGGAAATCAATGGCTGTTTTGCTACTGGCTTCACTAAGAACTAGATTGGATGTTTCATGCTTTGGGAAACAAAGCCTGAATATATTCTCACAATAAAACACAAATCCCTGAGATCACAATATTCTCAAAGATATGCAAAGTGTTGCTGAGATTCTCAGTGTGCTCCAAAAACAATTTGATTCTTAACTTATTTATGAGTGTGCAATGAAAAAAGTATCTTCCTGGACATATTCTTTATTTCCTGCTTCTCTGTTTGTCTCTGTTGCCAAGGGCTTCACTGCCATTTAAAATTATGGCATCACTTTTGCTCTAAAAAATTGAACAAGAATTCAGTAGAATAAAAGTTTAGAGATCTTGCATGTTTTAAAAATGGTTTGATGATGATTTTATAGGTGGACAATTTTTATAGAAAGGAAAAAACATATTTTCTTCCTTAGGAAAGATTTCATTAGAGAATTTCTTTTGAATTCATAACTTTTAAAGACGTGTAAGTCTAACACCAAAATTATTGAAACTGGTAGAACAAGTAAGATGATGTAATTTCACCCACAGCAAATCTAACACTGACATATTAACATTTGTGCTAAACTTTTGCATTTTCACAAGAAGAGCTGGGGAAGAAGGAAACTGAGAACAGATAAACAGCACAATAAGCACACAGAGCTTTGTCCTGAATGGCGTTTCATTAGACTTTTTCTCTTTTAATGGAGGAAATCAGAAATTAAAAAGAAGCATGCACAACAATCTATTGATGGCAGCCATTAAAGGAATTACCTTGCCCATTGAATACCATTTCATTTGGAATCAGTGCTAGTGCTATTAATTTCTACCTTTTTAATGCACACTTTAGCTAGCACATGACCCATACTGTGTAACAGCAGTTGCACCCCAGGGACTAGAGATTAACAGCATGTGCTACGAGCGGTTTATTTTACAATTGCTGTGAAATAAAAGCTGATGGAAACGAGCCACTAGTGAATTACTTTGCCAGCAAAATCAACAATATTTTTATCATCATGGAAAAGCTCACTTCTTCTGTCGTGATTTTTTTCCCAAGATTGGTTTCATAGAAGAACACAATAATTATGGGAAAGTTGGGGGAGGGGAAAAACAGAAAAGCAGGATATTACACTCAATCCTGTCATTTTCATTGTTTGTTGCAGCTCATCTGAATAAATTTTACCAGCTAAATCTCTGTGTCACAGTTAATTAAAGCACAATTTGGGCATAAAAAGCAACAGTCAAATGAAATGAAAATTGTTTTCTGATAAACTCCAGTCAGTCAGCTTTTCCTTCTCATTAAAGGAACATTAATGCAGCTGCTATGCTTGTATATTTTTGGCGTGCCAGGGAAGAAGAAAATTAATCCCACAGCAGGGTATCATGGAGGTTTGGTTTTGTTGGTTTTTAACCCATAATGAAAGAAAAAGAGTGCACCAAAAAAGGACTACTTCTCTACGCAGCCTTTCTACAGACCAGTAAATTTATTTCCATTTAAAATAAAAGACTAATGTAAAACAGCTCACATCATTAACAAGCACGTAGAAAGTATATAAGCTCTGACCATTAGAGACAACCTGCACTGAACTGCATTGGTTTCCAGTCACACAAAGATATTTCCTCCTTTCCTAACACGCTTCCCCCAACAAGAAATTACATATTATGTTACAGACAGGATAAATCTCATCAGCTATTACTCCTCTAGTGATAAAACATACTGAATTCTGCCTTTAAAACTACTTCTTCACAAAAGGCGTATCTGGGAGGGTAATGGAGAAAACTAATATTAAAGGCAGGAGCTAAAATAAGGAACAAACATACCAGTCAGTCATATGCATATTTTGCCTAAAATTAAGTCGATTTTTCCCCCTTTAATGAGATGTTTTCCCTTTTTGCACTCTTGTCTACATTTAAACTCAAGCAAGCTACTATTTGTCTTTGATATTACTCCAAGTTTCAGAGCAAATCTGAAAACTGTATTTATTGCCTTGCTGTTAGTCTGTAACACACAGCAGTTACTGCTGAAAGAGACAGCTGGCTGCCTTACCCAATCCTTTAGCGCCCCAGCAGACATGCATACCTTACTCAAGGTTATCAAATAATGGTATGTGGCATGATATACACGTGCAGAATTGAGAATTCATTGTGAGCCTACTTATAACTACAGTGCAGCCAAGAGAGAAAGATTATTTAATAGTTACTAGAAGGATCCTTTGACAAGATGCACTAATACTACAGCCTTTCCCAAACTGTTCTGAGCAGTGGTAAGAAGCTGCAGCTTCACATGTTTATTTATATTTGGAAATCCTATTTTATTTATAGATTTGTATGCAATGAATATACTTAATCTTAGATACTGTTTCCTCACAGACAACTTGCCATTTAAGTCTCCAACCAAAATTTGCTGATGCTTTTACTTGTTCGAACAGAGATGATGCACAAAGAAGCCCTGACGCAGGATAAAAGGGAATCAGATCTAGACTTTTTTTTTTTTTTTTAAGAGAACATTTTCTGGCTAAGTACTTTATCCTTCACTAAAGACATTTTAAGAAATAAAATTCCAGCTTTTCTATCTCTATTACTGATCATGTGAAAGAAATTTCTTAATATCATTCCAAACAACTAGCCCACTCTTGCCCCAAAAGCATAGTTTTCCTCAGTCACTCACCCTACAAAACATATTCTAATATCACCCTGTGGAACTTGGCTGTGCTTTCATAAAACTGCTGAATTTTCTTATACAGCCATTTCACAGTAAATCTTCCCACAAAATACTTAGCTGCACACAGAATGAAAATCATACCACAATTTGATCCAGTGATCATCTGAATTCACAGTATCACGAACAAGAGCTTAACAGAGTACATGGCTGCCTCTGTTAACAAAGTTTCTGGTTCATAAAGAATTAAGAAAAAATTAAAAAAAAAATTTAAAAAAGCACATGGAAGGCGAATACATTCTAGGCTATGTCCTATTAGTTTTACACAGATGACCATTCTGGGTAAGCCTCGTACATCATTCCTCACATTTAATTATATTTGGGTTTTGTGCTTACTTTGTCTATTACTTCAATATGGCTGTACACCCACATAAAGGTAAATCTATCTAAAAGCATTTATAGCAATCTCAGACTGGGATAGTGTAGGTTTTTTCTTTTTCCCCATGAGTTTGCACAGCAGGATCCCAAATGCTATGATCTGAGCTTGGCATATGAGATAGGTTGTGCAGATAAAAAGTCAGATTTTAGCACCAGTGACTCCAATATGCAGTAATAAGGGCAGGTGTATGTGATAAACAAAGAGAAAGATAGATCAAGGTCTGAATGATGAAACAAAAGTGATGGGTAAGCATGCATTTGCGTGAGTACTATGGTCCTTGATATAATAAAGGCACACAAAAGCTCAAACGGCAGACCATTAATAACGCAAATAATATCTTACTCTTTTTCCAAGGAAATCAGGTGTTTAAACTGAAGGGGATGAGGGCAGTAAAATAATAAGCAAAATAAACAATAAAAGGAGTGTAGTATCTGGATGCATCACTGAGCCCTGCTAAAATACACATCACTGTCATTTTGCAGTTGCCTGTTTCTCATTATGTTCTGTTTGTATACATCTAAATGTCAGAATTTAATTTCAGAAATGCTGTAGGGACATGGATGAACACAAAAGCACTCAGGGTCATGCTCATTTTATTCTCTACAGGCACTGACAAGGTAAAGCCAAGCTCACTTGTGTTGCCTCTTAGATGTTGTTTTCCCAAAGCAGTGTGGCTTTGTTTAAAAGAGACACATATATTTCTATTAAAGGCAGAGAATGCCAGCTTTTTAAGTGGCTGAGAATTCTACAAAATTTCTGAAAATTCAGGCAAGCTGCATGTCACAGTAGAAGAAAAAAAAACTTTTACAATGTATGATAATGGTGATGGCTGAAAGGTGTCCAGTTATCTTTCATCACATGGAAGATGTGCTGAATCAACTGCAAGATTATATTCTTTCAGTAAGGCCAAGGGCAGGGGGAAACACATACATTTTAACACACTATCTTCAGGTAAGGAGACACTTGAAACTGGCAAGATTTGCAATTCTGAAAAACACTTTCAGAATCCAAGCTCAATGGCGTCTTCCAAACTTTGTGAGAAGTGCTCTCAGTGTAACAAAGCAGAAATTTTAACTACAAAAGTCAAAATGCACAGAACTGGAGAAAGAGAGTTAAATTACTCATTGTCCCTAAAAAGGGATCTCGGGAAGAGAACAGCATTGGCTACAGCTAACACAACCAGGTAAGGTATATTACAGAGGGAAAACCAGCTAGGGCATAAAAGATTACAGGTTTCACAGTTTTATTCACCGGTGACTCAATTTTATGCTCAGTTAATTAATGTCAGTATTGATAAAAGTTGTCAAATCCCAGTTTTAGAATCATGATTGTCACAAACCACTTTTAAGAGAGCTACACAAGAATCTATGCTTCTTTACATCACACACTTGACACTAACAGCTGAAATTATAACCCCTTTTCCTTTTTGGCATTCAATTATTGATACCTTTGTACTGTGTTGCTTTTGGGCTGGGATAGAGTCAATTTTCTTCATAGCAGCTGGTACGGGGCTATGTCTTGGATCTGTGCTGAAAACAGTGCTGATAATACGGGGATGTTTTAGTTATTGCTGAGCAGTCTTACACAAAGTCAAAGCCTTTTCTGCTTTCCACACCACCTCACCAGTGAGCAGGCTGGGGGTGCACAAACAGTTGGGAGGCAACATGGCTGGGACAACTGACCCCAACTGACCAAAGGGATATTCCATACCATATGGCGTCAACCCCAGTATATAAATGGAAGATGAAGGGAGGGACATTCAGAGGGATGGCATTTGTCTTCCCAGGTAGCCATTATATGTGATGGAGCACTGCCTTCACGGAGATGGCTGAACACCTCCCTGACAATGGGAAGGAGAGAAGTGAATTAATCCCTTGTTTTGTTTTGCTTGAGTGTGTGGCTTTTGCTTTACCATTAAACTGTCTTTATCTCAACCCACGAGTTTTCTCCTGTTTACTCTTCTGATTCGCTCCCCATCCCATGGGGAGGAACAGGGAGAGTGGTGGGCAAGCAGCTGTGTGGGGCTTAGATGCCAGCTGGCATTAAACCACAAAAACACTACCACAATGGAAGTCTTCTGGTAAGGTAGAATTATTGGGCAGGAAATATGAATAAAAATCACAGTGATGTTGCACTCAGACAACAAATGTGAAATATCATTTACAAAGTAAAGGATCTGAAGGTGAAAATTTTAAAAGCATTCATAGGTGATGCTGTTACCTCTAAAATATTGAAGTCTTACACAATGACCAGCTCCAGCAGGCTTCCCAAAAAAACTTTGGGAAGCAAAGAAATCCTCAGCTCTGTTGCACCAACAAAGGTGAAATCTAGGTAAGCAATTGTATGGCAGAGCCTTAAATACGTTTGTCACTTGTCTGCTTCATAGGCAGTGCTACTTTATAGTTGTTGATACCCAGGTGGGCACCCCTCAGAATCCCCTTTCCCTTGCAAATTTCAGTATTTGAAGCATGCAGTCATACCAAAGCACATTTCTAAACACTCAGTAACAATTCTGAAAAATACAGGAATTCGTCTTATCTGGAGAATATTATACTGCACAGATGTTCTGCATGCGCTTTTATACAAGGATTGATTTAATGGGAAACAGTTAGAAGTTGTTTCTTGGAAAGCTGTACGTTTTGCAAAATATATGTTTTATACCCATTTTACTTTAAACATCAAGACTCCAGTTTGTATTTTAAAAGCAGAGAATGTTGTCACAAAGATCTTATTAGCTAGCAATTAGTGGTTTAATAGTGAATAACATAAAATACATACAAGGAAGATTACAGCTAAACAAATATTTAGAAATGTCCTGTCAAAGCAATTTACATGAGTCTGGTATTAATCTGTTATGTAAATCAAAATATCAAAATGTGGAAATTTGTCATTCTCACCTCATATTAAAACCTATTCTGATTTACAAGATTACATTGAATTTTCAAATATATACATTATGAGTAATTGTATAATTCATGCAGTCCTTGATAAGTGTATATTACTTATCATGTAATGGAAGATTTTGTAAATGCATCTTGTAGTTCTGATTTAAAGTGGCAACTAAAATATAATGAATATTTAAATGTAATTGCTGTAGCAAACAATGTATGAACTAAGGCTCATAGGATGCTCATATCAATTAAGTTAATCATCACTGCAATTTTATAAGTGAGTCTGGATTCCCTCCATCACTCTGTCTCCTCTTATTCCCTCCCCTTTTCTTCACTCTCTGTTTCTTGCATAAGCAGGGGCCGTTTATGTTCTTTTTTTTACCCTGCTCCTTGACTCATGAAAAGATCTATCTAGCAGGCTTCAGACTGAGGCTAGACATAGATGGGTTTCCCCTGTTCTTCCACTCCTACCTTCATGATGTTAGCATCAATTTCCTACCTTTCCAGCTTCAGGTTTACTACTGCTTATTGACAAATGCTCTAGTAAGGTTTGAGAAAAAAAAAATGAGGATAAGATTCCCACTAGACACTCCATTATATTCATGTGACTAGTACTAGTTTGCAGATGACACCAAATTGGGTGGGAGACTTGATTTGCTGGAGTGTAGGAAGGTTCTATAAAGGGATCTGGACCAGTTGGATCAATGGGCTGAGGCCAAATTGCATGAGGTTTAACAAGGCCAAGTGCTGGGTCCTGCATTTGGGTCACAACAACCCCAGGCAGTGCTACAGGCTTGGCGAAGAGTGTCTGGAAAGCTGCCTGGCAGAAAAGGACCTGGGGTTGTTGGTTGACACCCAGCTGAACATGAGCCAGCAGTGTACCCAGGTGGTCAAAAAGGCCAACAGCATCCTGGTTTGTATCAGAAATGGTGTGGACAGCAGAACAAGGGAAGTGATCATCTTCCTGTAGTCTGCACTGCTGAGGCTGCACCTTAATTACTGTGTTCCGTTTTGGGCCCCTCATTACAAGACAGACATTGAAATGCTGGACCATGTCACCATCCCTGGACATATTTAAAAAACATGTAGATGTGGTGTTTAGGGACATGGTTTAGTGGTGGACTTGAAAGTGTTAGGTTAACAGCTGAACTCAATGATCTTTAAGGTCTTTTCCAATTAAATTACTCTTGGATTATATGATTGCTGTAATAAAGAGTAAATAAAATATCCACAAGAAAATAACCGAGATGGACCAGATAATTCTAAAAACACAGATAAGCTTGAATTTTTTTATCCCTGACTAAACTGAGAAGAGAATTTCCTGGGGCTAACAAAGCATTGCAAAAGGATTAATTTTAACTGACCTCAGTACAATGAAACTAAATTTCCTTCAAATCAGACAGACCTAAAGTAGGCATTTGATGATCCAGAACCAATAATGGAGATTAATTACAGTTCTTTGACACAATGTATGTTTTAGAGATCCAATGAAAGCAATGTTCTGCCTGCCATAAACAAATGGGCTTGTTGAACTGGTGTAGAACAATAACCCTAAATTAAATAGCACTATTAAACTTGTTGTAAAAGCACATGACTTGGAGAGGAAAACAATCAGTCATGCACTTGCAGAAACACTGAGATTCTATTTCATAATAAATTACGTTCTGGACATAATTACTCAGACAGTATTCTTCACAAAGAAACAAATTCACACTCCCTAGTGGGTTTTCAAATTTAGTTCCTTTTCCAACAATGACACAATAACACATTGTTTCTTCAAACCATTTAATTTAGCTTCCTAAAGGAGCTTACTCTGAAAGGTAGTGGCTATCATAATACTGCTTTACGTGCCAGAACCTCAGAGACAAAATTCTAATTAAAGCCTCCTTTTGAACACCAGTTGCAAGGAACTTCTGTTCCAAAGTAGCTATACATTCACTGTCTGCATCAAAGTTTTGGATCAGCTTCCCTCTATCAGAGAAATTTGTATTTGGATTTGAAAATTCTAGGAGAAAAATGAATGCCTGCAATCATAAAACTAACAAGGAACAACCCCAGGTTCCAGTATAAGTTGGGGAATGACCTATTGGAGAGCAGTGTAGGGGAAAGGAACCTGGGGGTCCTGGTGGACAACAGGATGACCATGAGCCAGGACTGTGCCCTTTTGGCCAAGAAGGTCAATGGCATCCTGGGGTGTATTAGAACGGGGGTAGTTAGTAGGTTGAGAGAGGTTCTCCTTCCTCTCTGTTCTGCCATGGTGAGACCACATCTGGGATATTGTGTCCAGTTCTGGGCCCCTCAGTTCAAGAAGGACAGGGAACTGCTGGAGAATCCAGCAGAGGGCAACAAAGATGATTAAGGGAGTGGAGCATCTCCCTTATGAAGAAAGGCTGAGGGAGCTGGGGCTCTTCAGCTTGGAGGAGACTGAGGGGTGACCTCATTAATGTTTATAAATATATAAAGGGTGAGTGTCACGAGGATGGAGCCAGGCTCTTCTCAGTGATAACCAACTGTAAGACAAGGGGTAACAGGTTCAAACTGGAACAAAAGAGGTTTCACTTAAATTTGAGAAGAAACTACTTCTCATTGAGGGTAACAGAACACTGGAACAGGCTGCCCAGGGAGGTTATAGAGTCTCCTTCTCTGGAGACATTCAAAACCTGCCTGGACACATTCCTGTGTAGCCTCATCTAGGTGCTTCTGCTCTGGCAGGGGGATTGGACTAGATGATCTTTTGAGGTCCCTTCCAATCCCAAACATTCTGTGATTCTGTGAAGTCTTGCACCATTGATCCGTACGCACGAACAGAAACATCACAAACAACTGTTTCTTGCCATGAATATTTCCCGTCTTCATCACCATTCTTTTTCCTTCTCTTGCCTGTTTTCCACCCAGTTCCAATAATTTAAGATCTCAAATCATTTTCTGAATGTTTTTAGAACCCTTTTGGACTCCGAATACTATAAGAGGTTCATGGGACCACTAAATACTTTCACTTCACCTTTCTGGAGTTCAGGCTTCTGCATTTGGATGGTTTCTTTGAAGTACAGGGAACCTGGTACGTTACACACAGTAAAATGGTCCCAAAGAGGCTGGAAAATTGTAGGTTTTCACAGACAGAAATTTATCTCGTCTTGAGGACCTTCTTTTTTAATTTCTTTGACCTATTTGAAGCCTGACAGGCCAAGGAGGAAGAGTTTAAGACATTAGAATGAAGTTCAAGCCTGTAAATGTGCAGCAAACCTCTGGGACAGAGATTGCAAAAACTTAAGTAAACAGCTTCATTCATTCTGTCTTAGTATCACACTTCTAAATATAGGGTTTGTCCAAACACCTTTATATAAGTTCATCTGTTTGTAAACTCTTTGGGACATGGACTGCCAGATTTGGTGAAAGCACCAAGCACAAAGTAAAATGAATTCTAATTTAGCCCAAGCTTGTAGGAAAAAATTAAATACTACATCAGTATCGTAAGTAAAACACAAATTAAGCTTGTATGCAACTCCACAAACTGTTATTTGGATAATATTAGTTGAACATTCAACTTTTTCCTGTCTTCTTCACTATATAAATATAGCTGGATTTAATGAGATATGAGTTTTAAGCTCAGCAAAGAGTCCCCTGTATTTTATTAGCCCTTTTAAAAGATGCCACAGTAAGCACAGAGTCAGAAACTTCCACCCATGTTTTCCATATTGTGGGTAGCTTTATTGTCCTCAGCTTTCTCATGAATTTTCATCTTACCACTCACACCATATTTAACTGTACTACCCCAGAAATTTCAGTAGCAGATATAGTTACTTACACGGATCAGATCCATTTTGTTGCTGTTCATTATTAAATGTTTACCACAATGTGTAAATGCATCATTAGCCTCACAGACCTAATTTAGAAGAATGGATCCTTCAGCTGTCCATGGGAAGAAAACAACACCACCAATGACAACTCTGACACCTGAAGTAGGTGGTAAATTCTAAATCTAAGTTTTCTCAGAGCTCATCTCATCTCATCTCATCCCTCTCTGCACTGAATACATTGTGAGCCTTTGATTCTGGATTAGGTGTTTCAGGAAGCAAACGCATCTGTTGCATCTGAGATGTGTCTATATTTGGTTGTAAAGAAAAATTATAGATAATGGTAACTGTATAATCCAACGAAAGCCTTCCTCTCATTGTAGCTGTGTGTGAAAGATATCTAATTTCCATAAAATCATTGACTACTTCATCAGAAATTCAAAAGAAGGACTCTAATGTAGATTAAAAATCATACTCGGGAAAAATCTTAGAGAAAATAAAGTTACTTTTATTCCAAAATACTTTATATAGAAATATGGAAAGAATAACAAATGTAGGAAAGTGTTCTTCCAGTTTTGTCTAAGAGGGAGCAATAACAATATTCATGTTTGAAGGTCTTCATACAAGCTGTTACAAGCTTTTTGCAGTACTTTTCAATAATCACATCTCTTTAAGCAACTTAGTCTCATCCTATTTGTTTTTTATTTACTTTCTTTGTTTAAGTTACTTTGACAAGTAAAACAGCAGCTAGATAAGCAGACCTTCATTTATCATAGACCTATACATCTGTTCCTGAGAAGTAGAAAAACAGAAAAAAGTGTCAGCATACATCTTCTTGGGGGAAATAAATAAAAAATAATAAAAATAAAAATAAAATTAAAATAAAAACATTAATTATTAATAATTATTATTAATAATAATAACAATTATTGTTGTTGTTATTATTATTACTGTTATTATTTCTGTCATTGAGACTTTTCCCAGGGGCTCATGAGAGACTCAAACCAACCATATTTCTCATCCTTCTGTCCAGAACACCCACCCTCTTAACACAGGCATCTAATTTCTGTTATCATTATCAAGCATATGAAAAAAATCTGACAGTTTTCAGGGTGTTGAACTATTTATTGTTTTTGAAAAGAAAATGTGGTCTTCCTGCTTGAAGGTCATGGCAGATATTAATCTGAGAGAGTATTTCATGTAGCTGCAAAAGTACAAACAATGATTCCTGTAACAGGGAATTTAGGAAGTAATCATACAGGCATACAATACAAAAATGTTATGGAGCTTGAAATACATATTCTAACCTACTGCACACAGCACAGTGCCAGATGATGTTAGTGTATAACTAGGAGCATGAAAATAGTCTCATTCTGAAGACAAAAAATATCTTACTTTTAGGAGTTTCTAAGGTATGTTCCCAATATAATATAATGAGGTAACCTGTTAGAAACCGTGATACTTGACTCCTACAGATTGCTGGTTTGCAGTTCTGCCCTTAAATTCATTGGTGTGCTATTGATCTAAATTAACTGTTCACTCATTCATGTCTGCAGCTGTGAAGTAAAACTATAACCTTCTGTTCAGTTCTAGGAGTTGTTTCCAAGACATTTCAATTTGTTACAACAAGGTTTCCCAGTTGATGAAAAGTTTGTGATTTCAGAGTACAGTTTCATTGGATATTTTGTTACCTGGCCCATGCTGTAAAATTCCAGGATGGTTTTCAGACAGAAAAAGTATGCAGAAAAACCTACTAAGGCAGTCTTTGCTCTTTCCCAGGCCAGGGCAATTCAGTCAGCCATTGTATGTATTGCTGCCTAGTGACAACAGCAGTGGACGAGATGCAGCCTGCAGTGTATTTCGCTTTTGTCAACTCTGTCACGCTGAGAAAAAAAAAGTAACCTGTTCCCTGTGCCATCTCCACATGAACAGCAGAGAAACACATGAAAAGCAAAAGAGCATGCAATACTTCCCAGTTGCTTCTGACAGTGGCATGGGAATCAGGAGATAATTCTCACAACCTGATGATATCTCCCAATGCTTGATTTCATCAGGTGTGCACTCCAGCTGCAAAAGCACTACAGTAAATACAAAGAACATTAACATACAGCAGGTCACCAAAGCAGACACAGAAGCCTATAGACACTAGACAGTGGACTTTCCTGGGAAAAATCATTGCTCCTGTATTTTCAGCATAAATTAAAATAACTTCTGTTACCTATGTTTATCATATATTTTTTCTACAAGAGGCTGACATAACATCAGGCAAAATTTTTCCCATTCAACCAAAAAATGTTCATTTCAACTCTATGTTTTGGCCTTCTTTGGGAATGCATTTAACTGATAATATTGTATCACTCATAGTGATGCTAAAAATATGGGACAGTTTTCCTGATATTTAAATCCCTTTTAAAGTCACTATAGCTCCAGAAGATCTTTGATAAAACAACAGTGAAGATTTTGCTGGATGTTGAATATTTTAATTGATGTAACTGAAACCATTTTAATTGACATCATATAATATCCCAAAGTTACTATGGAATATATATAATCTAATGGTCAAAAAATCCCATCATAAACAGCAAATGAGAGTGGTAGGAATTATTTACACTGAATTTCAGTATTTAGTGTTAGGCCCAAGTCAAGGATCTACAAATGTCAGATCACACAAAAAAACTTTCTTCAAATGTAGCATAAGGCTTTTCCCCAGGGGTAAGTGAGAGAGGCAGAATGGAATTTCCTCACACTTTGAGGAGCCTTACCATAACATAATATTGAACAGCGTTTAACAAATTACACAGAAATCCTTTTTATTTTCAGAGACTTGGTGACTTTGGTGAATGTTTCTAGAGTAAAAAGTCAGCAACTTTGAGCTGTGTTTTTGACAGCTCAACACAGAGATAAATATTGTACAAAATAACACAGGACTTCACTTTTTGACTTCACTTGCCAGCTTGGTGTTACAAAAACCATAACAAAAATTTTAAAATAAGTTAAAAATACTAAGTATAATAATTTAAATTGTCCCTCATAGCAAGTGCAGTACATAAGAACAATTGAGGGGAAATGTCAGTGATGCTCAATCCAACTATAGCCTCTTCACTTCCAGCAGTCATCTGTTTGAAACATCATGATCTACAGTTTGCACCCAGACCAGCCAGTTTAAATCATTTGAAAGGACCTTTCTTTCAGAATGTTTTCTGATGACCTTTTCAATCTGTTTATATATCTTTATTTAGCAATTAATTCCACATTTAAGTGACAAATTTTCTGAAAAAAAGGATTAATTTGGTTTGTTTTGCATCTCCTGCAGAGTAACTTCACTTGATATTGCACGTCTGTTGTAAAGTGAAAACAGTGAACAATAATTCCCCATTCACTCTGACCATATCATTTGCAATTACATAGACATTTATCAAAATCACCTTCAGACATCTCTTTTCTACAGCTAGAGAACTATTTTCCTTTCTCTGTAAAACAACTATCTGATTATTTTTTATCATTCCCATTTCCTTCTCTGTACTGCCTCTAGTTCTGCAAAACCCTTTTCAAGACAAAATTTCTCACAGTCATGACCATTTTAAAATGCCTGCAGACTATGACCTATTTGTGTGGTGCCATGGTGTTTTGTTCTCTGTTCCTATTACACTGTCTAACATCTTACTTACCTTTTTAACTGCTGATAGGGACTGAAATATACTATTTACACTGACTTCAAATATTGATTCACGAATGAGAAGTCACTAATTTCAAGCTAGTTATTATGTCTACAGTCAAGACTATCTTGCCATCTGTGGTGCTTTGTATTTATTAATATTAAATATTAACTGGCACTTCATTAGTCATTTGTTCACTGACAACCTCATGCTACTCTTCCCAACCTTGAGTAGCTTTCGAATGTCAAACCCTTGTAATCTTGCTGTTCACCCCATTTCTAGATGTTTTCTGAAGATCAGCATAGAACAGCGTTGTTGCCTGCAGAAGCAATCAAGGAGTACCACTGACAGTGTACATTCGTTGTGAAAACTTACCACTGTTTTCCTTATTTTACTCACTAATTAATCATCATTTTCCCAGAAATCCAGTGGTCTGTCAGCCAGCTGCCCCAATTTGTGTTTGCTGGCTTGACTTTCAGCACTCCAGCAGGACCACAAGATGTGACTTACCACACTTGTTTCCCATTCTATTCTTTCTCATAGTTTCTGTCATTATGACTGATATAGAAGATATAATGGCCTGTGGATCCCTAGATACCCTTTGGAGCCCTTTTTGAAAACTTGTTCTCATTTGATTTCTTACTCTCTTCTGGATTCAAGCAACAGGTTTTACATCATATAGCAGGTAGCAACTCACTCTAGACATCTTGGGTGAAATATTTTCCTCTGACAATTCATTACTGTTATATTTTGCTCTAAAATATTTTTCAGTGATGTATCTATTTAAGAGTAATAAAATAAAATAAATAAAATACAAATAAATAACTTAGATGTTACCACTGTTGCCTCAAATGCTCATTTTTATATGCCAGCCATTTATCAGCCCTATGGAATCAAGCACGGGCTGGAAAGTTTCTGATGTGTTTGAGACAATTTTTATTACTTGTGTTTATGCTTAAAAGAATTTACTCTTCAAAAATCTTCATTGCTTACTTGATTAGATATTATTTCAAATTTAATTTAGCTTATATTATTTCTATTGTCTTTGGAGACAATTTTCAATTTTCTGAAAGACTTTTCACTTTTTATGATCATTTTACTCTGTGACAGCATAAAGCAACTATATCAGAACATGACAACACCACAAACCACCCCCTCAAGATTAGATTAAAAAAGAAGTGGCGTTTTTTTCAAATAACATAAGAAATTTCAAAATGTTTGTGGGGTTATCCTCCCCCATAAATTTGTAAGATTCAAATTCAGATGCCTATCTTCACTCCAAAAGCAGATATTCAAATACCAGTTCAAGCTATACTTTAACAAAAATCCCATGCGCATTTGAAAATTTCCAAGATTAAATTAATTTCTCCAAAACCACACAGAATTTAAATGTACAAGGTAAACAAATGTGAGATCTTGACAAACCCTCTGGTCACACCATAGGGAGCCCTATTCCAACTATTTATCCAGCACATCTAGGTGTCAGGTAATAAACATGTCAGCTATTGTGGAAAAACAGAAATAAACTGTAGTTTTTATCCTGACACCTTTTAGAAGTGTAACATCTAATGTCATTTTGTAATGTTGTGGAACAGTAATTACACAGAAAACACATAATAAACACATGCTAATGAAATAAGGCAACAAGAAATGTGCCCCTCACTAATGCAACTCACAGCATATAGGATTAGAATAGGCACACACAATAGGAATTATCAAAAAACAAAAGTGTCAGGACTTAAAACATAATGAAATGTATTGATTTTTTTTTTTTTTTTTTACATGCTGTAGTGCTGATACAGGCTTGTTATTTACTCAAAGTTCCCAGTAGACAGTGAGGTAGTGTGGCAACTGAAAAAACAGCTTATATTCATCTGAGCCATTTGACCACATATCTTCAGCTAATTTGATTTATAAACATGCCAATTGATAAACGTACTCTTAGTATCCTATGTTTTGACAAAAGCAACATTTGTGTATATATGTAAGAGTCAAGACACAAAAGTGACATAAGTACTATATTATTTATGTTATTTATTAGATTTGTAACAAATCAAGGATGCTGAGCTGACTTGCAGTTACCTTACAGAACTGTATTTGGAGACACAGAATTTATTATTCTCCACCTAATTTAGTGACAGAATTCCAAGTGATTTCCATGGTGCTATAAAAAAGGATTCTTAAAAATAAGAAAAAAAACCTAAGTCATGAAAAACTGGAACATGAACTGTTCCACCTATGAAACCAAACTCATAGTTATCTAATAGGAAAAAAACGCATAACTCAGAGAAAATAAAAAAATCTTCTAAAGCCTTACCACTTTGCAGTCATTCCATGTTCTAGAGTCACATGTTCTACAGTCTACATATTCTTCAGGAAATGCGTTTCAGAATCAGACAGCAGTTTTCTGATTGAAATACATCCCATGTCACGGATCATTACCTAGCAAACATGACTGGCTCTCAGTCCACATGAGGTAAATGCACTAGGTCTCAAGTTAATGGCAGATATATGAAAGAACACCTCTGATGCATCATTTGCACAGATCCAGCTCAATCAGCAACTGGCTTTTCAATTCGGTGTCTCAATCTGATTTGCCCTAACCTCCACTCACAGCCCACAGAGAAAAGAAAGCATCTCCATATGGCACTTTTCATGCTAGAAAGCAGAGTCCTTTCTACTGTCTACTCAAGAAGTTCAGGCAGGCCTGCTCTTAATTTGGGAGCCTTAGTGAAGAATTTCACATGAGGTAAAATGAACTCAGCATTTCATTTGCAGTTACTACCAGGTACTGACTTCTTTTTTTCTGCAAGAATACAACTAAAGCTGTCCTGAAATACAGACACAACTAAATAAATCCTCGTTCAAAGGATTCTCTATTTCATATCTAATTTGTATTTTTCTTTCACAGTTTGCTGTTAGTTACTAGGAGTTGGACACTTTTTGCCTAAAACGAGCAGAACTGTTATTTTCACTGTGGTCTCCACAAAGAAAATCTCATGCCATAGATCTTGTTTAGGTGTTACTTTTCATGAGGCTTGAAATATGGCTTTAAAAAATGCTTGTTAACAACACAAATAGAGAAATACAGAAGTTTATGTCTCTTTTTCCTTTATGTTTCTCATTAACCTACCACAATTTAGAGTTATTGTTATGAGACACAAATTCCAGTTGTTTTTAAATAACCACTAAGACATCATACTTCTAAGAGATCCTATGTACATTTCTGTTTGGAAATTTTTGAGAAACCTCTATCAAAGAAAAGAAAGCTTTCAAAACTGGTCTCCCAGCAGTAGAAGAACACACTCTAGTAAGAAAACTATGAAAAATATACTCAGTCAGGAATAATTTGAAGCCAAAGCATAGTCTGGATCTCAGTCTAACTTTGGTAAGGAAAATATTTTTTAACTATAACATCCAATGACTAAGACCCTAAATTGGAAAGAACCCAGAGATTTGACTGATGATGTAGAAAGAAAAGAAAACAATAGAAGAATCCTTGATATTAACATGAGTAAGATACTTGACTGTAAGTTCCTTAGAGGCCCTAAAGTTTTGAGGATAACAATGGTAAATACAGTAATCTGTGAGAACAATGGGAGTTTTACTACTGCAGTTCATCCTTCTGTGACAAGATGAAACACAAAAGCACCTGCAGACCCTATTTCAAAAAAAAGCCATTATACATTTCAACAAACACTCTTCAGTCAAAAATACAGGAGTTCAAGATACTTAGCAAGTGAAAAGTTTTCATTAACCATCCCCATCAAAAATCAGACTAGTTCAATGTGCAGGAGCAAAATAAATGGGGGAGAGCCATGAGATGAGACAGGATTCAAAATTTAATTTCTGGAAGGAGTTTGCACCTTCAAAAGATATACTGAATCACACATAATTTTACTGAGCTCTGTGGGGTGGCTAAATGCTTATTTTATTAGATAAAACAGAAAAAAAAAAAAAAAAGTCTTAGCACATAATAGCAGGGTTGACATGTATCACGTTTTACTTCCTAAAGTGGCTCTAGCCTCTATGGTGTGGCTAGTCAGACCTATTGGCAAGAAAGAAGAAAAATTATCATGTTCTTAAATGTGAATTACTTGGAGTGTATAGATTAAATATTACAAAATCCTGATATCTGTAAGTTTCCATTATGGTCAGACCCTGAATTTCCGAAGAAATTTAGCTGATACTACAAATAAGTCTGTTGGGGGAAAAAAACAAAAAGTGAAATCCTGCAATCATAGCACAGTCAACTCAGTCCAACTGAGTCAAGCACAGGGCGTATTTTCTTACATAATATATCTTTAAGATTCGTTCAGGTACAACCAATGGAGGGGGAGAAACTACCTTAAATTCTTAGCACTGGATATTATATGGTATCAGGGAAAGGTATTGGTTTACTTACTATATAAAATATTGCCAATGTGAGTAGTTAGAGAAATTCTACTCTTTCAGATGGTATTTTGATACTGAAAACTCACAGTTTGCCTTTAATTCAATACTGCCACAACGCCTAAGAGGCTGGGGACTCAGATGCAGAACACACAAAAACTCTTAAACATATGATAGTCACTAATGAGTGAGCCCAGCTCACTCAAGAAAATGTGATTTTGGGATGTCTGCAGAAGAGTATGCAAGATTTGTCCAGAAGGGAATAAAAGGGCAGGAAGATTACAGCCTATGCTGAGAACAGCTCATTGGAGACATAGAGATGTGGTTCCTGTATAGACTCTAAGGACTCTTGATGAATCTTGAATTAAATAGCCAGAGGAGGTGTCTGCACCTGTTATAGATCAAGGCACTTATGTATAGATACAGGACCTATACAGACATGTATAGATGAGGATGTTTCTATAACAAGGTACCTTCATGATTTTTTCTTATCTGTCTGTTAGATGACCTAATCCTACTTAAGGATCAACAATACCCACAGTCTGTGATTTTTATTCTTAATTTACTTGCATGACTATGCTGTAACACCACAGAGAGATTCTGAATTGGAGTGAAATTCACTTCTTTAGTGGTTGAAATTTGATTGAAAATCTAACAACAATATTCCAGTGACTTCCTAGTTTGAAGCACGAAAAAGAGATTTCAGGCCCCATAGACATTTTTATGACCTTTGCCTTCAGACAGAAAAATCTTAGTACTTACATATTCAGTTTCTAAATCTATGTTGCAAGTAACAATAAGTATTACTCCATGAGTTAACTGCTAACACATTCAGATGAGCAAAGCAAACAAGAATATCTCTAGAAAAATGTCTTGTTATTGCCAGCAAAGGTTACACTTGCAGTGTATATTGCAAGCCAACACAATCTTGTTCTGGCTCAAATGCTGCGTCGAAACAAGTTTGATCTCCCTACATGCAGGCTAGAGAAAAAAAAAAAGCTAGATGACTGCATTCATATGATGTCAAGTCCAAAGTAAGCAGTAAAATATCCTGCTGATATGCAGGAGCTTTTAGTGGATCTAATTTAGCACTACATTAGCACTTCTTTACCTGTTCCTACTCTCACCACTTTTGAATGCTATGGATCCCAGGAGACTATCATTCTGTGTTGAATGTCAAACTTCTGCCTAGTTAAAGTTAGTTAATGTTCTGGGCCCTCATCATTACACATTTCCCACAAAAATATATATATATATTATTCTAAAGTAAGAACAAAACACATTTTAATAATTCTTCTCCACTGAAGAAAAATCAGTATCAAGTAAGTATTGTAACTTTCAAAGGAAGAGTTCTGCAAAGAGATTAAGGTCAAAGAAAAGAATCATAGTTCCTAACACACCACCACCACCACCCCCCGCCAATACAGACAGTTTCTGCAGGTCATGTAGGTCACTCTTGAAAAGAAGATTGCATATGGGTAGGATTTAGGAGCTTTGTGGCTCAGTCCTATGGCACAGGCATCCTTCCTGCAGTGAGCTCCAAAGCTACATAGCTGGTTCTGGATGGATAGAAAAGGGAACCAAAATTTTTATTGTCATCTAAACTTGTAGGTTTCCTGTCAGTTAAAATAGAAGGGCAAGACACTAGGAAAATGAAAGCTTAGGTGTGAAGACCCCTTTTAAAAATCAAAAATGTAGGTGCTCCATGCCATTTAGGATGTGCCAATATAATTTTACGGGTCTTCAACTGTCAAACAGAAAAGCATGTGTTTCCATATGTCCAGTGTCCTATGTGTCATCCCTGGGCTGATGTCTCAGGTAACTATGGACATTTCAAATCATAGTAGGCACCTACAAGTGAGCAAGCAAACAGAATTCAGCATATCAGAATATAATTTTTCAGAACCAATCACAATCACATTCTGTCATTTAAGGGCATTATTTACATAGAGGCACATCAAGAAAACTTTATCTTCATACCCTAGAGTCTGCAAAATACTTTCTTGAGTCAATCTCTATTCCTTTTCTTTTCAATAGTATATAGCTCTTACTTTAGACAAGAGATATTTCCAGGGGAAAATGGTGGTTACTGGAAAAAGGCAATCATTAGTTTATACATACAAGTATATTCTTTACTTTATCTTTTAAACTTTACTTAAATATCACTGCAAAATAGAGTGGGAATAAAGAAACAAATTTCAGTTGCTTTTACCCAGCCAAATATCCTCTCCCTGTCACTAGTCTCATACAGTTGGAAGACTTTTATATCCAATTCCTGCAATTCTTAAAACATTTAATGCTTCAGTCCATTAAAAGTTTCAAAAATAGTAGATGAGGTAAAATTAAAACTGTCTGAAGCACTTAAACAATGCTACGCAGAGTGGCTATGTTGTACAAGCTACAGGGGAATCATGGAGAATTTTCCTCTTTAGCACCAAGCAAAAGTGAAATGTGCAAAAATAGATTAAATAGAAAAAGCAGAGACCTTGTAAATAACAGGAAAATTATATCTACTAATTGTTATGACCACACTATTAATTTTACACAACTATTTATAATCCTAAGTTTAAAAGTTTAAGCATTAGATATCATGCAACAAAATGCACCAGTAGTGTTCTCCTCTGTCCTCCCAGTTGCAGTGTATGATGAGGAAAGATACAGGAAGACCCAGCAGATCAATACCTGGTTGCAGAACCACTGTGACAAGTAGAATTTTGTTTGTTTTTTTTTTATCATGGGGTGGTTTACATAACACCAGGCCTGCTGGTGACAAATGGGACACACCTGTGTCAAAGGGGGAAAAGAATCCTGGGGCAGGGGTTAGCAGAGCTCTTTGAAAGAGCTTTAAACTAGATTTGAAGGGGAAGAGGAGAAAATCAGGCACAACAGAGGTAAACCCAAGGCTGACATGCCATGATTTGAGGCATGGGGTGCTAGTGAGGCCCTTCCATCTGCTGTCTCACGGAGGTTGGGGATTGAGAGCCATGCAGTAGAAGAGACACAAGGGTTATAGATGTGTTAGAAACCACAGAAACACCTGAGAATCACTACGTTGGAATTAGGGCTTCTCATTGCAAAAAGGTGGTAGGATCAATGGCCCAGGTGAAGTGCATCCAAATGAATGCGCACAGCATGGGCAACAAACAGGAGGAGCCAGAAGCCACTGTGCAGCAGAAAAACTGTGATGTAGTTGCCATAATGGAAACATGGTGACATGAGTCCCACAACTGGAGTGCTATATTAGATGGCTGTAAACTCTTCAGAAAGGATAGGCAAGAAAGGACAGGAGGTGGGGTAGCCACGTATGTTAGGGACTGTTTTGTTTGTTTGAAGCTTGATGAGGGTGATGAGGCTTGATGATGGGTGAGAATCAAGAGGAAGAGCAACAAGGTGAACATCCTGTTGGGTGTCTGTTACAACTGGCATCTTGGATGTACCCTTTGCTAGGTAAAGAACTGGCTGGATGGCCGGGCCCAAAGAGTTGTGGTGAATGGAGTCAAATCCAGTTGGAGGCCGATGACGAGTGGTGTTCCCCAGGACTCAGTATTGGGACCAGTTCTGTTTAATCTCTTTATCAATGACCTGAAAAAAGGGAATTGAGTGCACCCTCAGTAACTTTGCAGACAACACCAAATTGGGTTGGAGTGTTGAAGGGTAGGAAAGCTATATAGAGGGATCTGGACTGGCTGGATCAATGGGCTGGGGCCAAGTGTCTGAGGTTTAACAAGGCCAAGTGCTGGGTCCTGCATTTGGGTCACAACAACCCCATGCAATGCTCCAGGCTCAGGGAAGAGTGGCTGGAAAGCTGCCTGGTGGAAAAGGACCTAGGTGTGTTGGTCAACAGTGGCTGAACATGAGCCAGCAGTGTGCCCAGGTGGTCAAAAAGGCCAACAGCATCCTGGTTTGTATCAGAAATGGTGTGAACAGCAGAACAAGGGAAGTGATCGTCCTCCTGTAGTCTGCACTGCTGAGGCTGCACCTTAATTACTGTGTTCCATTTTGGGCCCCTCGCTACAAGACAGACATTGAGGTGCTGGAGAACATTCAGAGAAGGGAAATGAAGCTGGTGAAGGGTCTAGAGCACAGGTCTTATGAGGAGCAGCTGAGGGAACTGTGTTTGTTTAGCCTGGAGAAAAGAAGGCTTCTCACTCTCTACAGCTAATTGAAAGGAGGTTGTAGCATGGAGGGTGTTGGTCTCTTTTTCCAAGTAGCAAGTGACAGGACAAGAGGAAATGGCCTCAAGTTGTGCAAGGGGAGGTTTAGTTTGGATATTAGGAAAAAAATTTCTTCATAGAAAGGTTTGTTATTTGTTGGAACAGGCTGCCCAGGGAAGTGGTTGAGTCACCATTCCTGGAGGTGTTTAAAAGACATATAGATTAAGTTTTTAGGGACATGCTTTACTGCCAGAGTTAGGTTAATGGTTGGATTTGATGATCTTGAGGGTCTCCTCCAACCTAAGTGATTCTATGATTCTATCTCCCACTAGCCACATTCCTAGATGTCAACCAGCCTAATGCAGAGACCTGCACAAACCAGAAATATCAGGATCCTACTGTCTCCTAATTTACCAAGCAGTAATCAACAATAATTTCATCTATACAGAGAAGACTGAAAGATTTTGTGATGGATCACTAAATGTCAGTATAATTTGCCCTTCTCAACCCTCAGATACCAATGTGAGGCAAAAAGGCTATGCTCCAGGTCAGCTGTTTTTAAATCCACGCTGTTATAGCTGTTCAGGAAATACTCATGTAATTTTCTACTTTGGAACATATTACTTTGTCTAAAATATAATGTTTTTGTGAAAGTGTCAAGCTGTGTGTTTGCACTGGGAAAGCTTAATTCAGATGCAAAATGACATTTCAGAACAACAAAAGGGTCAGGCATCTCAGAGAAAAGAATGGCCTTGTTATCAAGACAGATATTCTGAAAGTTGTTTAATGCATTTCTAATCACCATGCTATTAAATACATCAGTAATTTATGAATTTGACATTTATCTTTCTGTCTCTCCCTCTCTGTCTCTTACTTTCACCTCTATTTTGAACAGCTCAGTTTCCTCAGTTGTCCAGATTTTATTGCTGTTTTTTTATGAAAATATGTGGAAAGAGCATGAAGATAGCTCTTAACACTAGTACACCCACACAGGAAATGTGATCCTTTTAGCACTACTTATATAGCAAATCACATAAGAATCTGATCAGATTTAGAAGAATGTTTCCACCAAAAGACCTGACAATTCATTTATCTGTTTCCTCTAAGAGAAAGTTCTTGTTATTGGAAGAATTTCTAGGATAGCAGAAAAATCTGTTCAGCATCAAATGCATGAATGAGTTTGATGCATGGATGGAAAATACAGTTTACAAGACAGAGTGATGACACTGTTCACCACCATCGAGCTTCCCTGCTGATGAAAGAAGGGGGTTCTCAAAAATAACAAACATACAGTAAAACCTGGGTAAACGGGAGTTATTCTGGCTACATCTCGGGGTGGGGGGGGCGGAAATAATAATTCTCTGAAAGGAAAAATCAGTGGGCAAACACAGGGAACTTCCTGAGAAAGATGCAGCCTCTCTCTTGTTTGTAGCAGCTCAACTATATTTACACTGACACACATTCCTGTTCTGAAGTACAAAAGAACACATCACAGCTCCTTTAGAAAACTTAATTTGAGTCAACAGTAGTTACTACTATTTCAGGAGGGACATATTCTTTCTAATGCAGCTGCTTGGGTACAGCTTCATAAATACATCTATGAAAGCATTTTTTTTCTGTCCTCAACAGCAGTGTGGATTTTTCCATGGAATAGAAATATGATGCCTTGTACCATGAAGACAGACCTGTCTGCTGGAAAGAGAACTGCAAGAGGATGTATTTTGATACTGAAGCTTGCTGAATCGCATTAGATAGCAGAAGCTTATTTGTTCTAAGCTATGGGCAAGTAGCTTTTTGCTCCAGCCAGACATCTTTTGAAAGCAAAAGACCCAATTGGTATAGTGTAGGAAGAAAAAATATATCTTTCACATATCTTTGGAAGTAGGATGCTTTCATTATTGAGTCTCTCTGCACTCTAAACAAGAAGTTTGCTAAACTGTGTTCTACCTACTTCCCCACATTACAAATTACTAACCTCTAACTTCTGAATTAGAGAAAATAACTACAGAAATACGCCTGTTCCTAACAGCTTTTTGTTGTTAAAGACGTTCAGTAGTACTTTCTTTACTGAATAGTAAAGAGGAAGAAAAACATTATGTGGCATCATTCTAAGTACTCAGTCCTTTCAAAAAACTGATTAAACAAACTTATCCATTAAAAGTAAGCTTTCTGTGTTCTAAAGGTACCACAAAAACTGCTATTGTTAAAAAAAAACACCAAACTTGAGCATTACCATATACCTAGTTTAGAGAGGCTCACAGATAATCCTAGAAAAATCAAATACATACATAACCCTTTTGAAATAATGGAAGTGGAAGAGGTAACAGGAAGTAAAACATCTCTAAAGTTCCTAACTTGGGAATTTAGAGTCCATGCATTCAGATGTGTTTCCTCTTTTCACACATAGAAGTAATACTCGCCAATCGCATAACAGTATTTCTGAAAACGGTCATTGAAATACTGTGAGAAGCTCAGTTATCATGGCAATAGAGGTCTCAGAGGGAAACTTCAGGAAGAGAGAAGTGGTAAAGCACAGACATAAGGAATTTTTAACAAATAGCATTTATACTAGCAGTCATTATACTGAGCACAGAATAAAATGTACCTTTCAAAAGGGATAAAAATGTTAAAAACAAAAGGAGAATGAAAACCAGGAGACTAAGCTAAAAACTCACAGAAAAAAAGTGCTTACTGTGGTGTTCCTAATAGGTCAGCAAACACAAAACTGTCGGAAGAACTGCTTTTAGAAGGAGGATTACTAAATTTAAGAGACACATGAAAAGCTAGGGGCTTTTGTGTGTTCATACTCCCCAACTTAAGATTATGTTTCCACTCTGCTGTATTAAATTAACACTTATATTGCAGTGACTTTAGAAAAAAACTTCAAAGAACAGAAAACCCCAAAGATCAAGGATGTTCATTTCCCAAGTTTATGCACTACTTTCTAAAGTGTATACCTCGCAAGTTTCAACAGCCTGGTGACAAAATATTTGCACAAAGTCATACTTACTTAAACAGCCAGAGACAGAAATTGCGTAATTATATCTCTAACCTTAGTCTTGCATTGGTTCAAAGGAAAAGGGTTCAGACAGCAGCCAATAGGGAGTTACTCGCTGTGTCCTGAGAAATGTGAACACATCCTCCATTATTTGTTTCTCTTAGCAAATTAATTTGAAGAGATCAATCATTGCACAAAGAACTTGCTCATGTGCTCCTAAACTGACAGAGCTGCACTTATATTTAGAACATTCATGTCTTTAAAGATTTCATGAGCTGGCTCTTAAAGCCATATGAACCACATTTGTTTTGGTTCACTTTGAGTTCAGTGATATCTGCTTTATTCACTTTCTCCCAAGTCTGCTTTGAATTTCAGATACGAACAAATCAAACTGGCTATCCTTCCATCCCATGGGACTTCATCCCATTCCTCCTTCTATTAATCCTCCTGGCTTCATACTTGTAGTCTCATTATAGCCATGTTCTGTCTTCATGCAATTCTTGGGCTCATTCTGCCCTGTTGTCATAAGACTCTGTGAAAGGAGTTATCTTTTTGCTTTGCCCTTACAACATCCACCTCAGCAGTTCTGATCCACATGAGTGGGTGCAGCAGCTGGTACTAAGTCCCCAGTATCTACACTATATGCTTTTTGACAGTTTTAGTTCACATTGATTGACCTCAAACTCACACATGCTCCCAAGCTGTGCAAAGGACCAATTACTGCCTTTGATTCTCACTAGAGGTTGAGGTGCCTTCAGTAAGTATCTGGTCCACAACTCCCAGTTTAGCTGTGTCAGAGGAACGTAGTGTGACCATGGAAAAGACCACTGTGCCACCTAAAACACCACAACATGGTGACTCACTTCAAAACTTGTCACCATTTACTGCAGGGTGACAATAAACAGTGGCAGGTGCTCTCTGTTAACCACCTGCCCTCCCCACTAAGGAAAGGTAATAGGAAGAAAAGAGAGAGAAACTTGCAAGTTGGAAAAGTTAAAAATGCTTTACTAATGCTACTAAAAGAGAAAATAATACAAAATATACAAAAGCAATCTTGAATTTCCCAGGGTAGTGCAGTGTTGCCCATGGTGGAGCTGGCATCGCTCCAGCGACTGCAGGACAGGCACCCAGAAGTCCTGGGCTGGACTGCACAGCAAACCGGAACTAGATTCAGGGATTCAGGATCTGGAACCAGGCCTCGGATCACAGGGACGACAGGCAGGGTCCTCTTCAGATGCCGACCATGGTCAAAGAGAGCGAGACCCTCGTGGTCTCCCTCTTTTATAGGGTGTATGAAGTGTACAGGATGGAATACTTACTTGGTCAATTTTAGTCACCTGTTCTATCTGCCCCTCCTTGCAAATACACCCATCTCACTTATGGAATGTGGAAAATTTATCAGCAACCGTGACTACCAAAGCAATAAGTCTAAACCTGGGCCTGTTCTGCATACCATTGCTACTGTTATCAGTTCCAGAGCAAACACTGTCTGAAAAACGTGCAGCCCAATTCAGAAAAGTGCAGTTACTTAGAAGAACTGAAAGGAAAAATCACTGAAAGAGAAAACAGTCTTGTTTTATACAAAACCAGGACATTACTTCATTGCAAAAAGGCTGCTGCTATCTCAGCCTTACTAATACAATAACAAGAAGCAAGGAATAAATATGAACCAAGCTTGGATTACACTGTGAATCTTACAATCAGACATCACAGTGGCAGAGGTCACTGCAAAAATGTTGCACAGCTACTGGATTGTGCACAAGAGAAGCAGCCTCTTCGTTAATGTCAGAGATCTAAGAGTAAAGAAGCCCACAAATCCAAGTTCTGTACACAAGCAGTCAACAAATTGTTTCGTCCTTAGAAATTACTTTTCAGAAATGTTCATCAGTTACACTACAATATCAATGAAAACTTATCAGAATACCTCGTTCAACCAGTGGGGAATTTTGGTGTTTGTAGAACATCAAATTGAAGTTGCAACATTGCTGTTAAAATAGTTTATCTGATGTTTCTCAAAACATATTTTTTAGTTTTCATTTAATAACAAAATGTAAACTTCTTTTTAGCTTAATATTAATTGCCACAATTTCTGGCTACAGATAATCTCCCTTTTCATACTCTACCTCAGAAGCCAAATATAAACTATACTGCTGGTGAGCTTTTCTTTTTCCCCAGACGATTCTGTGTCGCGGTTGAGACAGACAAATGACACAGACAAAGTTCTTCTTATGTACAAACAGCAGTCTCCATTTATTGCCACAAACACCTTTTTATATAGTCTTTACCAGCTCATGTGTCTTTTAGCTGTTGGTTACAGGCTGCAATAGTAACATAGCATTGGCTAATTTTGCTGTTGTCAATGTTACTCTTTTACTCTCTTCTTTCTCACAGGTACACCTTAATATCTCTGGATACTCTTTTATTTCCTTCTTATCTTCAAGGTCAATCTCTGTTCCCAAGCCCTCTGTCAGGGAATCCACAGACCCACCGTAGTTCCCCACAATTCTGATATTTTCTCAAAGGAGCAAAGTCACGGTAACATAGCCTTTTGTAAGGCTGGTTGAACAAAATCATCCAGGCTGCTCACAGTGGGAGAATATTGTTCAGGGGAATATTATTTGCAGTGTAGAGCAGAGATCCATGGAACACAGGAACACAGAGCACAGAGCTCCAGTTTGTTTCTAAGCCTGCAGCAGAGCTGTCATAGGAAACCAACCTAAGTGTTCACCAGTCCACTGTCAGGAGAAGTGAACCATTTGTTCCAGGTACCTGATACCCTGAGAAAATGAAAGTTATGAAAGCAAACTAAGTGTGCTCTGCTGATACGCTTTTTAATAACTTGAGCTCAGAGGACTTCTGCATCTATACAAGGTGGCCAGCAGAAGAAAAATTCAAATTCAAATATCAATTCAGAACGCTAATTTCCCAGACTGCAATAGGAAATACCAGTAGGAAAGATAGTATAGCGTTAGTAATAAAACACAGACCTATGGGACAGAAAAGTGATACTAAACCTATGGAAAGACGAATTTGTGTTTAAAGACTGCTAGCAGAAGCTCCAAATTTTAAAATTGTGCAATTATCATGGGAATTTTAGTTTTAAATTTCAAAGAGATTTAAGAGACCAGAAGGTCTGTGTAGGACATAATGCTGACATTCAAGTATAAGAACAATCACAGTTTAAAAATATTATCTCCTTATATAAGAAAATATACACCTTAACTTTTTCAGTGGAAAATATTTTTTAGTTTGAGTGAAAGTATTCTTATTTCTGAGAGCTTATTACAATAATTGTCACCTTTTCTTTTCCCTATTCCCCACACACAAGTAATTTTTTTTTCACATATTTTTATCCACTGTAAATGTGAGTACGGGTTAGAGAAAGAAAAAGCATTAAAAAGGATGTAGAAACCATAAAGTTCTTGTGAACACATTCTGCACATATTCTCTGGAAAATGTGACCCTAATTTGCTACTAAAAATTCATAGTTTGTTCCATCCATGAAGATATTCCACCAGCTTGAAATCATCAAAATAAGCTTTCATCTTCTCACGCTCATGACAGAAGTTCTAAGAAAAGTGTGAGACTTTATCTGCCGTCCCACTGAAATCCAAAGTTGTTTGTTTTACTTCTGAGGGCACTGAAGTTAGGCATGTGACTTCAGGCTACAGAGTTAAAGTATATTATTGCGTCCTTAACAATGGACTGCATAGAGGAACTGTCGAATAAGGAATACAACTTCCTACCAACCGGCGAGCATTGTTAATGAGTTTCAGTCAATTAAACAGAGCACATTTATGACTCTATTGTGCTGATATGGAAAATATTCAGTAACTATTTCCTTGCTATAAAGGGAACATGTGAACCAACTTTTAAACTATGCTCACGCACAAAAGTACACCATTTTGTTCCCCACAGAATGCTAAGTCATCTTTTTTACATTTGTTTTCAGTTTTCTTGGAACAAAGTGCAGACTGCTAGCATTGCAAACACATGTTCTTTAATGCAGGAAGCAGCCTGAAGAACATAAACTAGCAGAAAAGAAGAATATCCTTGGGAAGGTATAGCTGAATTCCTTGAAATACTTCAAATATATGGAATTATTGCAAAATGTACAGGTGTTTTTCTTGACTAATTCACCAAAAGAATTCATTCTAACACTAAGACGAAAATGGTATGAGCCAAAGGCACATATTTGACTTTTATATCCTTGGGTAGAGGGAGGGAAAAGAAAAAAAGGTGGACCCATTTAACACCTGAAGTAAAAAAGATGCTTTCTGGATGTTACTGTAGCAAATATACTCAAAGTGAACCATATAAGCAACTATTTGGGTCTGAATCACTTGTGTGCATTTGTTTGGCCAACAGAATTGCCTTTGCAGAGAATTCTTGTGTTTATAAAAGGACCGAAAATTAACATTTCCTGCTTTTGTGAAATGGAAGCGTGTTTCAACAGGACTCTGAAAACATGTGAAGGATTCTTGCATCCTGAGATCATCCGACTGTTTTTGTTTTGAAGTGTTGTTTCTTCATGAACTGTGAGACAAGCATAGGGTAAGTGATTGCAGATTCATTACAAATAGTATGAAGTTCATGAAAAACTGATCATTGTACTTCATGGTTTCTGTAAGTTATCAATGGCACAAATTGTCTGCTTAGATCTTTGCTGTGAGTTGCATATTACTGCCACATTTGTTCACATAGTCCTATCTGCTTAGATTAGCATCATCACTGCTTTAAGAAAGGTAATAGCCTGAAATAGGATTGTGTTCTCTGCTACTTAAATACAGAAAAGGTGTACTACCAACCTCTGCTCTCTTCCTTGTTCATGTATCTCCAGCCAGTTGTGAAGGAATCATCTGTTGGAACAAGTGCTGAAGAGGAAGGGAGGGAGGGAGAGAAGGAGGGAGGGAGGGAGGGAGGAAGGGAAGGGAGGAGGGAAGGGAGGAAGGAGGGAAGGAAGGAAGGAGGGAAGGAGGGAAGGAGGGAGGGAAGGAGGGAGGGAAGGAGGGAGGGAAGGAGGGAGGGAAGGAAGGAAGGAGGGAAGGAAGGAGGGAAGGAAGGAGGGAAGGAGGGAAGGAGGGAAGGAGGGAAGGAGGGAAGGAAGGAGGGAAGGAAGGAGGGAAGGAAGGAAGGAAGGAGGGAAGGAAGGAGGGAAGGAAGGAGGGAAGGAAGGAGGGAAGGAAGGAAGGAAGGAAGGAAGGAAGGAAGGAAGGAAGGAAGGAAGGAAGGAAGGAAGGAAGGAAGGAAGGAAGGAAGGAAGGAAGGAAGGAAGGAAGGAAGGAAGGAAGGAAGGAAGGAAGGAAGGAAGGAAGGAAGGAAGGAAGGAAGGAAGGAAGGAAGGAAGGAGGGAAGGAAGGAGGGAAGGAGGGAGGGAGGGAAGGAGGGAGGGAGGGAAGGGAGGAAGGAAGGGAGGAAGGGAGGAAGGGAGGAAGGGAGGAAGGGAGGAAGGGAGGAAGGGAGGAAGGGAGGAAGGAAGGAAGGAAGGAAGGAAGGAAGGAAGGAAGGAAGGAAGGAAGGAAGGAAGGGAGGGAGGGAGGGAGGGAGGGAGGGAGGGAGGGAGGAAGGGAGGAAGGGAGGAAGGGAGGAAGGGAGGAAGGGAGGAAGGGAGGAAGGGAGGAGGAAGGAAGGAAGGAAGGAAGGAAGGAAGGAAGGAAGGAAGGAAGGAAGGAAGGAAGGAAGGAAGGAAGGAAGGAAGGAAGGAAGGAAGGAAGGAAGGAAGGAAGGAAGGAAGGAAGGAAGGAAGGAAGGAAGGAAGGAAGGAAGGAAGGAAGGAAGGAAGGAAGGAAGGAAGGAAGGAAGGAAGGAAGGAAGGAAGGAAGGAAGGAAGGAAGGAAGGAAGGAAGGAAGGAAGGAAGGAACTGCTTCTGAAGAGCTCTCTCTGAAGAGTGTGTTTTGATGTGTTTTGAGAAATCACAAGTAACTTGACTTCGGTGAAGAATTACAAAAATACAGTTAGAGGCCCATAAAATTGTGGAAGAAGTACATTAAAAAAAAAAAGGCAATAAGGACTTGTTTGGGTGCTCCTATTCATATATACTCTCACATTAATTCCTCCACTATTTTCTACCCACATTAGCAACTTTCTTAGCTGCTCTATTTGGTAGAAGAGAGTAAAGAAGTAACTCAGCATTCTTTATTGATATGCACAAGAACTATGGTCCAGGCTTAGATAGATTAAAATATCTAAGTCATGTTGCATGTATGCACTCAATATATTATACACATAGACCATACTATATTAACTGTTAAAGAGGTTTTGCCTTATGGGCAGTAGACAGAATGGAGATAAGAAAAAACTGAGCTTTCTTCCAGATTTTGACACTGACATATGAGCTTGGAGACAGTCTCTATATACTATCAATTAAAAGGAGCAATGATGACTAAATGTCATTGTAAAATATTTCAAGAATGACAGGCAAAAAGTGCTACAGCAACTACAACTCTGTACATTTGAAATTGAGTGATTAAGTTCTCAAATTCAGTAAGAAGGATTGTAAGATACATGCTAACATGAATATATGTTTATACCGCAAACTCCAAAATTGACAAATATCTTTCTCACCTCCTGAAAATCTAAGTTCTAGAAACTGATTCTAGTAACACTTTCAATTTCAACTGTTAGTCTTAACTTATGAAAAAGCACAACGGAAATTACATTAAAAATATGTTCTTATTTTAGAGCAGAACACTTTATTCCATGAAGGTAACACACCATTCAAAGTAAGGAACCACTGCAAGGAGCATTTATCTAATTTCAGCCCTAATACTGCCATGAAAATGTTTTTGAATTCATAGAATCATAAAATAGTTTGGATTGCATGGTACCTTTAATGGTCATCTAGTCCAACCCCCCTGCCACGAGCAAGGACATCTTCAACTAGATCAGGTTGCCCAGAACCACGTCCAGACTGGCCTTGAATGTTTCCAGGGATGGGGCACCTACCACCTCTTTGGGCAACCTGAATTTTTTCACGTAAAGTTGAAGGTGTAATCAAAAATCATAGCTTTGACGTTAGAACATAAATGAACATAGCTATACTAACTTCAGATAAGTCACTCTTATTTATATCAATAAGAAACACATATTCCCACCACTGGCTTACAGAATTGCACCTACCAAAATTTCACAGAAAAAATTTTCCTCTTTTGGAACATAGAGAAGGTTTGCATAGACTTCAGTCAGAATGCTCAGTTAACAAAGAACATATTTTTTTTGAGTAGCTGTTTATTTGCGTGCAGTTTCTTTTTCCAGGTGAAAACTTCATTGTGACTGATGCTGGCAGAATATGCAGTCCTGATTTATTTTCATACAGCAGAAGTAATTATTTCTAGGAAAGTTCCTTTGACTAGGCACAGTATGAGGCTCTACATAATTTAGGAAGAGTATTACCTGCAACTCTTCAGAATCTTACTTGGTAAAAAAACTCATTAAAATATTCTTCATCAGGCTGCTTAATGATTTATACTAGCCTAAAGTGCATGAGCATTTACCATACTATCTTCTTCCAATATAAACTATCTCACTAAATCTAAGAAAAAAAAAATTTAATTAGTTATCACAGTACCCATATACTACATACAATACTCGGTGAGTGATGGATATTATTTTAAAGCAGATTTATTCCCAAATAGGCCAAAATTTTGAATTGGTTCTTTGAAAGCTGATATACGTCTCACTGTTACAGCTTGCTTGTATTACCTCATGATTCACAAAATGTAGGTATCATCTCTGCTACAAGCCACAGATACACTACAAACACACCACAGTGTTGTAGCATAATGTCGTAAATAAAATAGTGAATTGCAATTATCTTATCAAATGCACAGCCTTGCCTTTAAATATGTTGCTGAGCATTACATATAATTACTAGATTTTTCTCCTTTACCCTTGTTAGCAATTTCAACTTGGTAAGTTTGACTTTAGTTAAAATATCTAATTCTTTTATTATGCTACCAGTACATAAACAAAATACTCCCACTAAATATTTATAGCTGAATAATTTTTATGAAGATATGCATGCAAAAAAATCCCTTAAGCACCATGACGTTGTCATTCCATTTCCTACACCAAACCAAATTTGCAAGATATTTGTACACAAACCATACAGTTTAGTTCAGAGGTGAATGAAATCACACAATAGAAAAATCAAGTAGAATTTAGTTTCTTCTTGCAGAAGAAATACAGTGAATAAATCCTACTCAAGGTGGCTCTCTATTCCATTTGCAAATAATCAGGCTTTTGTTAAAATTAGGTCACTCACTCTTCTTTCTTTCTGTCAATTCTAATATTAAATAATGGCCCTACTACTATATCATTATAAGTTAATCGGGCTTTGCAAATGCCAGTAGCAATTAGCTGGATATTTTTCCCTCTGGGCACAATTCTAAGTAAACCTATTGAAAATTGGTAAATAGATGCTATTAAAATGAAATTGTAAATAGGGAGCAAAACATCTTCTGTCTACAAGCAGAAATATGCTGCTGAATGGAAAACAAAATAAACTAGAAGGGTCATCATCTTTCAAGAACATTAAGGCACAGAAGTATCTTGACTGGTTTAAATGAGTTCAGATACAGAGGTGGTTTATGCTGCAATATTATGTTTATCATGATAGACTACTTCTTTTTACCACTTAACCAGCTGATCTTGAAAGGTAATTGTACATATTATCTGTCTGAGTAATGCTGCAGGCTGAAACCCACAGAAGTAGTACTATGGAGTTCAGAGCACTGAGATGCTGTGTTGGTTTTGACTCGGATAGAGTTTATTTTCTTCATAACAGCTGGTATGGGACTATGCCTTGGATTTGTGCTGGAAACGGTGTTGATAACACAGGGACGCTTTAGTTATTGCTGAGCAGGGCTTACACAGAGTCAAGGGTTTTTGACTCCTCGCATCACCCAACCAGTGATCAGGCTGGGGGTGCACAAGAAGTTGAGAGGAAACACAACTGGGACAGCTGCCCAAAGGGTCATCCATACCATAGTACATCATGCTCAGTATAAAAAGCTGAGAGGAAGAAAGAAAGAGGACATTTGGAGTGATGGCGTTTGTCTTCTCAAGTAACCATCATATGTGACGGAGCCCGGCTGTCCTGGAGATGGCTGCACACCTGCCTGCCCATGGGCAGTGGTTGCAGAATTCCTTGTTCTGCTTTGCTTGTGCATGTGGCTTTTGCTTTACCTTTTTAACTGTCTTTATCTTAACCCAAGAGCTTTTTTACTTTGACTCTTTTGATTGTCTCCCCATCCCACTGGGGTGACTGAGCAAACGGCTGTGTGGTGCTTAGTTGCTGGTTGGGGTTAAGCCGTGACAGATGCCTAACTCCTGTATGTTCTCATCTTAGACATAGCAAACCCCATCTCTCCTATTCATCATAAAAGTGTTTTGTAGTCACTAAAGCTGTGGCCCCTGAAAAGTAGCATCCGCATCAGGGTCTGGACTGAGATAACAGCAGTGAAGCCCTACAGAATGAGGAAACTGCATCCGAAATGCACCCCTTGCATCTGCTCAGTATTTTTCTCAGGCTTTCAGGGAGCACCTTTCTCTGCCTCAGATTCAGAGTAACAAAGACTCTTCCCATTAGGCAGCCATCTGCAGTACAACCAAAAGGAGATGACCATGTTTCTGCAATAACACAATGATTCAGATGAATTCATTAAGAGATAAGAAGCCATTCATATACGATATATTAGTGGGTATGTCATTTACTGAGATGATGCCAGGCAGCTAGAACTGTCATGAAATACTATGGAGTTGCATTATGCTATTGAATTTGATTGCTGTTTTCGCTGATGATGTGGAAGAAATTATTACTTTCAGGAAGGTTACTGAGCAAGTAAATTGAACAAAGTCACTACAGGTATATTTTGTGCCTACATGACATCTCCCTGTTTGGTCTCAACCTGATAATGTATTGATTATCTTTTTTAGTATCTTCCTTTAAAATGCACTATTTTAGAAATATTTCTTGTAAAAGAGCAAAGAAGTGAAATATCATTGGAAGCTTTTTCTCACCTGCTGACATAGTGTCCTATATTTATGACATAAATCATTAAAACCTTCCTGAAAAAAAAGGTCTGTAAATGGGTAGAATTCAAAACTAGAAGAGTTTGTTGTCAATTTCTGCATGTTCCTCTCCATCCACCAGCCATACATTTCTGCCATATGACCATTTTCAGGGAACACAGAGAACAGCATCTTCTTCACCCAGCTAAGCCATTTTAGGGACAAAGAAAGATAAAATTAGTTTGCGTAAAGCACTTACTTGACTTTTGAAAAGATCCTTTCAGCAAGAAAGCCATGAGACCTTATGGAAAAGCGTTTTTCCTTTATTAACTGGAGAGTGGAGAAGGCAGTGGCCTCATGCAAGGCACTCTGTAAAACATAATGTTATCAATGACACCATGAAACATGATACAATTCCAAGGAGAAAAAGCCTACTATACATGATAACTTCCTTGCAGGATAAAGCATAACCTGTTACTGTAAAAGTGTGCTTTGACTATGACATTCATAGAGGATAAACCATTTCAATTTAATCTGACCAGTTTCTTTGCTATTAAAGCTGACAAGGACAGTAAGCATCACTACAGATATCACAGCAATATACATCTGTCATATCATAATATAGCAGGATCAGAGATCATCCAGGGGTGTCATTATTGTAATTTCAGAAAACTGAATTCTTTTTATGTGATAACACCCACCTGTATCTCTTTAGCTTGTATGTCCAATTTGCTGCCTGTTTGCATCTATTCAGAAATGAAGTATTGCTTGTCATTAAATACAGTGTAAATAAGCTAGGCCTGACTGTGGAAGAGCAGCATGAAATGAAGAGCTACAAGTTAAGCTGCAGAGGTCCTTTTATGTGTGTGGTCTGTGAAACATAGCTACAATACAATATAATTTGAGAGTATGTGCTTTATAGATGTTTAGAAGACAGGATTTATTCTCTCTCCTTATGTAGTTCCCCACAAAATAACCCATTACCAACAAAAAAAACAAAACCCCAGACCTGATAAATCAAGCCTTCAATAAAAGTATATGTGCCCCAAAATTAAGGAATGAGTGCTTAGTTTATCTTCCAGGTGATAATCGAGCTCTAGTCTCACCTCCAGATCTTCAAGAAGGAAAGAAGAAAAGATCACAACATGGTTTAGTAAATGTCTTATTATAGAAAGGGCTAATTCTAGAGAGATTTAGACTTTAGCAAGCAAAATGGCAACAAAATATTTGCTCGCACAGCTCCTAATTTTTAACATAGTTTCTTAAAGTGGTATTCTACAGAGTATTTCTAACAACATTGTCTGTTTCTCTTCGAGATTTTTGCTGAGCAAATTCCTGTAGCACTTATTGCTAAAGTATTAGACAAGATCTGTTGGCTCTAGAGGTCTTCACTGCTATGGTTTACTTTTGTATTTCTCAAGTTTTATGTTTTTGTTCAGAGGTCAGAAGTTAAACACAGTGCTAGATCAGCTTCTGGGACACTCAACACCTCCTCCTGGATGCATAATATATATTATCATGGCAAACCTACTTGCAAAGAGATTTCACAGAGAAGCGATACATTTACCCCGCATTAGTTATGCACTGGAACAAAATGTTCAAATACATCTAAGTACTTTTCACCTACATCATTGTGTAAAGTTAACACACATGAGAATTCTTTTCTCATTGGACACACAGAGAAGCCTTAATATCCTTTGAGATTTGGAGACAAAATCATAAAAAGAGCAAAGCTCCATAAGTCTAATTAAGCTGCAGGAAAGCCCTGGTTGCCTTTCATATGTGTGCATCAGACAGCTACAGATACCAATCAGTAAGTGATTCATGTGAGACAACTGTCACCAAAATACAAAGCTTAGAAAAAGTGCATAAGAACATGGGCTCCATCTCTAACCAATATAAACTCTCCAAACCAGAACTGTTCCAGCAATAGTTACAGAATGCAGCTAAGAAGTCAGATGTCTTCCTTCTCTGCAATTTTTCTTTCTTCTTACAAAATATTTCTGCTCCAAGATTGCATTATAATACATTTCGTCTCAGAATAGTTATGTATTGCTGTTGAAAAGTTTACTCTGTCAGGCATACACATTTTTTAAAACAATTAAAGGGTGCTTTATGTACATAACAACACAACAAAGAGTTCAGGGTAAAATACAATGACTTTTCTAGAACAAAGCAAATCAGTACAAACCACCACGACACATGAAGTTACAGCAGTTGCAATAAGAAATTCCAAGAGCATGAAGTATTATTTATATTATTCTGGTAACCAAGCACGGGTGCAGTTCTTCTAACACAGCTCTGAGTTTAGGGAAACTAACACGACACCTTTGCAAGGAAAGGAGGCTGCAAGGTTAATATATTCCAAATGTTGGAAAAGCAAGATGTTTTCACTTTGGCAATATCCTGCCTTTCATTGTGTTATTTTTAGCCTGTCCTAATATATGACGTGATGGATAACGGAAATTACTATTTTTTTGGCCAAAGCCTGTGTGCAAGGATAAGGTGTAATGAATTAGCAGCTGCAAAAGTAAAAAGTCTTTGTTTAATTTTTTTTTTTTTTTAATAAAGAAGCTAGTTTAATCTTTTTGTTGTTGTTTTAATTTCTCCTTTTTTTCCTCCCAATGACAAAATGCATCTAAATCCTAAAAAACAAACAAACAAACAAACAAAAAAAAACCAAACAAACAAACTCTGACTCAATCTCCACAAAACATACTGCAAATCACATTATTTCCTCCTTTAATGCTAAATATAGTTTGGACTTGGCAAACAAAATAATCCTGGTTAAAATAATGCATGATCAAACAAAGTAATAAATTGCTATAAAATTGTGTAGCTATTTCTTCAACTGTTATTTTGCTTCTGTGTTTGGAAGGTTTGTGTATACATCAACATTTTAGATTCTTTTTAACACAGAACAGACATCCAGTTTCACTCCAAAAGACTTACTTCTTCTGTCACAATTTCATAAGGATTCTCCTGCTCTCTGGCAATGAGATTCACACAGATCGGACACATTCAGAAAACAATAACTTTCCATTGCCGTCACTGAATATACAGCACACTAACTTCCATTGATTTAAACACAGAGATGTGTAGTGTGCATCCATGACATCTTCTACAAAGCCACAAAAACAATGACTGCAGAACTTCCACAGCCCTGAGAAAGGAGTATGAACTGCAGATTCCAAGAGGATTATAGTTACAAATTTCAGTTAGATGATAAAACCCTGCATAATAGTTGTAGGGGGCAAAGAAAAAGAACAAGACAAGGCATTTTCAGAATGCAGGCTGTACCTTTGCAAATTATACAAAGGTTCCCCCTTACCTGATCACTGATTTACGCAATAAATTATCCACTTTACAGAAGTCTGAATAATACAAATAAGGAAGCCTCTTGAAAATAATTTGGAAGAAATGAGGTTTTAATACATTTTGCACACTTTTTCCACGCAGAATCAATGTCAGATTTTAAAAGCATTACCTCCAAGTTGCACATAAACAAATCAAGCAGCTTGCAGTCAAATGCATCTCCTGCACCAGTGCTACATTTCTAAAATTCCATCCTCATGAAAACATGAAAGAACTCTCCCACATTTAAATCCCACCATCTACACACAGAAAACAGGCAAAACATACATGAGCAACTAGTTTACACCAAAGTGTTGACGGGACACAAACAGAAGGTCAAAACTGTCTTCTTCAAAGTTCAGATGGAGGGAAGAAGAGGAAGTAGACAACTGGAGTCAGTAAAATCTGAATTTTAAAATTAATAGAGTATGTCATGTCCAATATGCCCCTTTATCAAACTTCTAGTTGTTTACTAATGTGTTACCACAGATTTTAATATGATGTTACACTGGAAATATATTAAACCTGAAAGTTTCATTCGGGTTTACAGAAGACATTATAAGCACCATTAAAGGAGCTTTTTGCACATGTGGATGCTTTTTTAAACATGTGGTTTTCATGTATTTTCGTTTAATTGTTTGATGTTCCAACACATCAGACAAATGGCTGAATTAAAGGTCTGAGCTGTTTCAAATTATGGAGGTTCAAAAGAACTCAGAACTAATCAGAACTGCCTTCAGACATTTGCAAACTAAGGAAAAATCCTTTCAATTTGCTATTGCTCACTCTCATGCAAAACAACAATTCATAAAAGAACAAATCTCCTAGCTAATGATGGAAACAGATGTTACATTTACTGCACACGTACATTATGTGATATATTCTGGAAAATAACAGCGAAGTTAACCTCATATTAAAAACATTTTAAATGTTAGTAAATAGATACCGATGCTACACAATACAGTTCTAGTCTAAATTACTGCAGCAGTAATCAACATTCTCTCAATTTTCCTCCCAGTAAGAGGAAAAAAGTAATAAGTGAATGTTCATTTATCCCATGGTAACTGAACAAGAGCCACTAATCTAATGAATATAAGAAATATATTTATTGCTATATAAAGGAAACACATTCCCTGTGGAAGACATCAGACTTCTGCCTTCTCTTTCAGATACATTCAGCTCTAACAGAATAACTCATACAGACCACCACAAGTATTTTACATGTCCTTTGTGCTGAGTATTATGTTTTTATTAATATCTCCAGTATATTTGTCTGCACTAAGTTGGCATTAAGACAACATATACCTAATAAATGTAAATCCCACCAGAAGAGAATATGTCACAAAAGTGGTTGAATTAAAGTGCCTTGGTTAGAAAAAGAAATATGGAAGAAATTATGCATACTGATCACATTTTTCTATTTGTATCAGATTATAGCATATTAAAATGTTGTTGCTTCCCATTCATAGTTGGGAAATATCCGTGGTCTCCAAAGCTGACTTTTTTATTCATAGTTGGGAAATATCCGTGGTCTCCAAAGCTGACTTTTTTATAGCATTCAAACACCTTTAGAGTAGGGTAGGGTAGGGTAGGGCAGGGCAGGGCAGAGCAGAGCAGAGCAGAGTAGAGCAGAGTAGAGTAGAGTAGAGTAGAGTAGCATACACTAGACTAGACCAGAGCATAGAATAGAATAGAATAGAATAGAATAGAATAGAATAGAATAGAATAGAATAGAATAGAATAGAATAGAATAGAATAGAATAGAATAGAATAGAATAGAATAGAATAGAATAGAATAGAATAGAATAGAATAGAATAGAATAGAATAGAATAGAATAGAATAGAATAGGAATAGAATAATTTTAGATGGAAGGGATATACAACAATCATCCAGTCCAACTGCCTGACCAACCTGGGGCTGACCGAGTTAAAGCAGAGGTACCATTCAGCCGTTAAAGCAGAACATACTTTCAGAAGAGACACTCGGTTGCCTTCTCTAAGGAAAAAGTACTCTGCTACATCACATTCAGCCCAGCACACTAACTTGTAACAACCTGGATAAAGTAGCACTTGTGTTTCAGCTGAATGGCTTGAGCAAATGGGCCAGGTTCAGCAATACTGTAAATTTCATTGCTGGTGGCAGTTTTCTTGATTGTTTTTAAAAAGAGTATATCAATGGGTTTTACTTTCCCAGTATCATGCCATCATCAAAACACAGTATTTTGGGTTCAGATGTCACATTGTGGCAGACCTGTGCTAAAATCTCCTAGCTCAGTTCCCTGAATTCATTTTGAAAAACCAAAACATGCCACCAAATCTCTCAACTGATTCTTCATTTACAGATAACATAGTCCAGTACTCGAGGTCAGAAGGAGATCAAGAGTTAAAACAGAACATGGAGCTCCAAGTTCTCTTTCAGTGGGGAAGCTAGCAACCAATGTTGGACATGATGAAAAAAAGAAGCCAAAATCACACAGTGACCAGGGAGTGGTTTGTATCACTTTCTGAAACTCATCTTAGTCTATCATAATGTGTTTTATAGTTTGAATTGTTTCGAGAACTTCTCCTTTTTTTGTTCTTTTACATGATTAGCCATTTTCAAGTGACATTGAGAAGCTTAAAACATGTAAGGATTCAACTGTTCACTTTTAAGGTGAGGCATAAGTGTATTTTGATCACTTCAAAAATAAAATCCAAAATTACCTCTGCACAGACGGAAAGAATAATTCAGAAGTCTAAGCTGATCCATTATGGGCCACAGCCCTTTTTCTTAATTCTGCAGTCCCTAGAATAGTCAACAAAGAGAGATGAATTAGGATCAATATATTCCTAGTTTAAGTAACTACACTTGCCTTGTTGTCTTCTGCAGGAAACTAGGTTTGTACTGGCATTTTGAAGAATGATTACATCATAATAAAAGAAAAAATAAAATAGAAAAGTCTTGCCAAAAGTTAATGCTTTACTGCACTCCAAACATAAGCATTGTCAATTAGCCTACACTACTTGGAAGAACTACTCAATGCTTTTTAGATGCAGCCTGTTCCGATTTTCATCTAATGGCAAACAGAAACTTTTTTCCCCTGAAATTTGTAATACATTTTCATGAACTATTACACTTTGACTGATTTTTTCCTCCAAGCGTAAAATATGGGAAGAACAATGAGGTTCAGTTACTTTTCCAAGTCTATATTTTTGAAAAATTTCACACCAAAATTCCTTTCCCATTGGGGTTTTACATCATCCCCCTTTCATAGCTGTAGTAGATCATACTCTGTAGCCTCAAATGAGATGAAAATAATTTAAGTAGTTGAAAAACAGATCACTAATCGGTAAAGAAAACGAAGTTCCATTTTGGTAGACTTTTCTCTCTTCCCTCCTGTCTCTTCTCACTTCCTCCTGTTTTCCATGTATATCTCTCATTCTGGATGTCATGCATAAACACATCAAGTTAAAAAAAAAATACTGGTGTTTCTCAAGAAGATTTATGATTACAAATATTAAGCCAGAATAGCTATGTTGGCTTGGAATTCCTCTTTAGCCAGCAAAACTGACAGAATCTTACAATGCACTATGGCTTCTTTAGGAGTTTAAAAAGAACACATTTCTGCAATCAAGCTTGTAGGTTTTTTTGTTGTTGACATTTGTATTGATTGTAAAAAACCTACAGGCACAAAGGGACAAAACCACAGTCACATACCCCTATTTCATCTTAGTGCCTCCATTTGTGGTATTTTATTATTGAGAATTTCTGATGTACTTTCAACAACACATCTGTGATGTGGGCAAGTCCTTTTGGGCTCAGGTAGCATTTGTTTTTCCCTTTGAGCTACAAAAAGAGGGATAAATACCAAAAAGAAATAATTCCTGTAGGGAAACACATGGTTCAAACTAGACAAAGGAAGGTTTAATTTTTTTATTTTAGTATAGTGTTAAAAAGTGGAGCACTGACTGTTTCAAGCAGACCTCGTCATCAATGCCTGGCTCTCTCAAGATCTTGGAGAATAGGAGACATGCAAGGGAAGCATCAGAAGCAGCAGAAATTGCAGATGCTCCACTGAAGAGAGATTTGTCTCATTCTTTCAAGAAGTATCAAACACCACCTGCATTAGGAATTAAAATGGAAAAGCTGTAGCAAAAAAAAAAAGGAAATTGTATTAATAAATCTAATAGTATTGTGTTAGCTGCCTAGCTAGCTAATAACCTACCAGTACTGCAAGATTACAAAACAGGAGGCTTCCTTGGAAGTTTGCATAAAAAATATATTCTTCTCATGGATGATGCTGTCCTCATGCATACATCACAATATCACATGCAATTAGTAAATTCATGAGAACAGAGCACAATCAACCACACTTGAAGTGCCTCTACACTAATGTGTGCAGTATGAGGAAAAGCAAGATGAACTTGAAGACTTGGCCCAGTGACATGGATATGATATAACTGACATTAGTGAAACTTGGTGGGATGAATGCTGTGATTGGTGTGCCATCATGGATGGCTACATGCTCTTCAGAAAGGACAGGCAGGGCAGGAGAGGTGCGGGGAGGCACTGTATGTGTCAGAGGAGCTGGATTGCATAGAGCTGGCAGTTGGTGACAGCAAAGTTGAGAGCCTCTAGGTAAGGATTAAGGATCAAACAAATAAAGCAGATGTCATTGTGGGTGTCTACTACAGGCCACCCAGTCAGGATGACGACACTGATTCTTTAAGGAAGTAAGTGAAACCTCCAAATTGTCTGTGCTTGTCTTTATGGGGGACTTCAACTTGACAGATGTCAACTGGAAGTATCACATAGTTGACACCTACAGGTCCAGGAGATTCCTGAAACATCTGGATGATAGCTTCTTGGTGCAGGTACTAAGGGAACTGACCAGGAAAGGTGCCTTCCTAGATTTGATTCTTACTAACAGAGGGGGTCTTGTGGGAGATGTGGCAATCTGTGGCTCCCTTGGCCACAGCAACCATGAAGATGTCAGGTTTAAAATATTTGCTAATGGGAGGAAAACTTCCAGCAAGACCTTAATAATAGTGTCCTGGTTTTGTTAAAAACAAGACCAGTTTCCCTTTTAGGGAATATGCCTTTCAGCTAAACTCTTCTAAGTAACTGCACTTTTCTGAAATTGGCTATATGTTTTTGTAAACAGAAGCAACGGTATGCAAGTTCACTGATAAATTTCACACATCCTCTAAGTCAGAGGGGTGGATTTGCAAGGAGGAGTGAACTGAACAGGTCACTAAAACTAACCAGCTAAATTTTCCATCCCATCCATGTCATACACCTTATAAAAGATGGAGATCATTAGGGTCTCAGCCTCTTCAACCATGGCCAGCATCTGAAGAGGACCCTGCCTGCCATCCCTGCGATCCAAGGCCTGGTTCCAGTGAATCCTGAATCCAGTTCCGGTTTGCTGCAGGGTCCAGCTCAGGACTTCTGGGTACCTTCCCTGCCTCTGCTGGAGCAGTGTGGAGCCAGGAAATTCAAGACTGGTTTTGTATATTGTGTATGATTTTCTCTGTTTTATTACTAGCATTATTAAAGCATTTTTTAACTTCTTCCAACTTGCAAGTCTCTCTTTTCTTCCTATTGCCTTTTCTTGGTGGGGAGGGCCGAAGAGGGGAGGGAAGAGGAAGGGGTTGACAGAGAGTATCTGCCACGGTTTATTGTTGCCCTGCAATTAAACAGTGACAATGAGATCTGAGGAGAGCAGACTTTAGGCTGCTCAGAGAATTACTTAGTAACATTCCCTGGGAAGAAGCTTTTGAACGTGCTGGAGTCCATCAGTGTTGGTCACTTTTTAAGTACCACCTACTAAGAGCACACATGACCAGGCCATTACAAAATGTCAAAAATCTAGCAGGCGAGGCAAAAAAACAGCTTGGTTGAGCAGAGATCTTCTTCTTGAAATACAATGAAAACATAAATTATATGGTCAGTTGAAGGAAGGTCAGGCAACAATGGAGGACTACAGACATGCTGCTCACCGTTGTAGAGAGGAAATTCGTTCTGCCAAAGCTCGATTAGAATTGAAGCTGGCCAGTACTGTGAAGGACAATAAAAAAGGGGTTTTAAAATATATTAATGCCAAAAGGCAAACTAGAAATAGCAGCACTGCCCTGTTACTTGATGAGCACAGTCACCTTATTAACACGAACACAGGCAAAACGGAGACATTTAATGCGTTTTTTGCCTCAGTCTCCAATACCAATGATGGACTTGGGGGCCCCCATAACCCTAGGCTGGAAAACCATGACTGTGAGAATGACAAACTCCCAATCAATCTGGAACTTGTACGGGATCTGCTACTCCAGCTAGATTCACACAAGTCGATAGGGCCTGATGGGATTAATCCAAGCGTGCTTAAAGAGCTGGTTGATGTCATATCGAGACCTCTCTCCATGATTTTTCAATGCTCTTGGGAATCTGCAGAGGTCCCAGAAGACTGGAATCTGACAAACTTTGTCCCAATCTACAAGAAGGGCAACAAGGATGACCGTGGCAACTACAGGCCTGTCAGCCTCACTTCTGTCCCTGACAACATCATGGAGAAGATTATTATTGAAGTTATTGAAGAATATCTGAATGACAACGCAGTCATTGGTCCTAGCCAGTACAGGTTCATGAGGGGAAAGTCTTGCCTGACCAACTTAATTTTGTTCTACGACAAGGTTACCCACCTAGGTTACCAAGGGAAGCCTGTCGACATTATTTTAGTAAAGCCTTTGATACTGTCTCTCACAGTCTCCTCCTGGACAAGATGTGCAGCACACAGCTGGATAAACACACAATGCAGTTGGTGAGCCATTGGCTGATGGATTGGGCTCAAAGGGTTCTAGTAGATGGGGTTATGTCAGGCTGATGACCAGTGACTACTGAGGTTCCACACAGATCCGTCTTAGGGCCAGCACTCTTCAATGTCTTCATAAATGGCTTATACCCAGGACTTGAGGGATTGCTTAGTAAGTTTGCTGATGACACAAAATTGAGGGGAGTTGTCAACACTCTCGAGGGCAAAGAGGCCCTCCAGAGGGATTTGGACAAATTGGAGAACTGGGCAATCATCAACCACATGAAGTTCAACAAGACCAAGTGTCAGATTTTGCACCTAGGACATGGCAGCCCTGGCTGTACATACAGACTCGGGGATGAGATGCTGGAAAGCAGCTCCACAGAGAAGCACCTGGGGGTTCTGGTCAGTGGCAAGTTGAACGTGAGCCAACAGTGTGCCCTGGCAGCCAAGAGGGCAACCGTGTCCTGGGTGCACCAAGCACAGCATTGCCAGCCAGGCCAGGGAGGTGATTGTCCTGCTCTGCTCTGCACTGGTGTGGCCTCACCTGGAGTGTGCAGTGCTGGCTGCCACTGGATAGAAAAAGATATTAAGCTACTAGAGAGTGTCCAGAAAGGGGCTATGAAGTTGGTGAAGGGTTTGGAGAGGAAGCCGTGTGAGGAGTGGCTAAAGTCACTTGGTTTGTTCAGCCTGGAGAAGAGGAGACTGAAAGGAGACGTCACCACAGCTACAGCCTCATCAACAAGGGGAGGGGGAGGGGCAGGCACCGAACTCTTCTCTTTAGTGACCAATGACAGAACCCGAGAGAATGGCAGGAAGATGTGCCAGGGGAGGGTTAGGTTAGACATTAGGAAAAGGTTCTTCACCCAGAGGGTGGTGGAGCACTGGAACAGGCTCCCCAGAGAGGTGGTCACAGCTCCAAGCCTGTCAGTGTTCAAGAAGAGACTGGACAACACCCTCAGACACATGGTGTGAACTGTGGGGTTGTCCTGTGCAGGGACAGGAGTTGGACTCGATGATTCTTGTGAGTCCCTTCCAACTCAGGACATTCTATGATTCCGTGATTCTATTTCACAGACCAAATTTGCTCTCCATTCTCACAAGCATCAAGTAGCATTTACACTACTTTACCCACCAGAACATGAAAAAGCTTTACTTTTATCTAGCACTGTCTACATTTGCTTCCTCAGCACTTTGTTGTGTATGTCTGCTAGATCTTTAAATGTCTATGTAATACCTGGCACTAAATAATGAAAGAAAAAAATGTAGATATCACTTTGCAATTCGAATTAAATTTTTGCATACTTTCCTTTAAGGATGGTCAAAAGATGAGTCACACTGATTATGGGTAGTTTCATTCTTTATTTATTAAAATTATTTTAATCAGTTTTTTAGGTTCTGACATTTATATATAATTTCTTTTCAAACTTGAACTTTGGAACATCATTTTATCTTATATGTTAAGGGAGTTTTGGCAAATATATTTGTGTTCCCTGAGGATTTGTTAGAAAAAGTACCCAAGATTTTTTTATTTGATGCCCAGAGGCTTCACCCAAATGATTCTTGATATTTCCAGGTCAAGAAAAAGAACCTGTAATATGCTGTATTACCAGCAGTTAATTAAAAATTGCTCATATTTCGTAACAGATTCAGGTTTCTTAGCAGTCCCCTGACACTAGAGGAAAAACACTTCCCAAGGCTGAATATCTTTATCAACTGTGCTCATGGAAGAAAACAAAACATGTCCTGGCAACCATGAGAAATGTGGACAAATGAGAATAAAGTTTTAATACATTTTGACAGGCGGATGTCTACTGTAAAAGACATGAATTTTTCACAATCTCTGTTTTCACAACACCTGAGTTAAGACAGAGCATTTCTATTTCTTGATTTTGTGCCATTATGAAAGAAAGAGAGGAAGACCAAGAGGATAAGACTGTGCAGGTGAAACAGAGTCTTACTTTCAGCAGACCCCAGGGTGGAAGGCAGTGACAGTAGCAAAGTATCCAAACAGTGCTTTGGTGGGGACCTCCTAACACCATGTTGAAGGGAAGTGGAGCCATCAGAAAAAAAAATGCAAAGTCATTTGCCTTCATCACACAACAAAAATTACTTTTCCCTCCTCCTGGGAAAATGTCTCCACCACCAAGATTTTGAGACAGATAAGCACAAGGAAACAGTTAAGCCCATTTCATTTCGAATGCAATAGTTATACAATGTTGGTGAATGTGATGCCAGTCTACTAGAAGGGCCAGAAGGAGGATCTGGAAAACTACAGGCCTGTCAGTCTGATCTCAGTGCTGGCTGCCTGGGTAGAGAACTGAATTGCTAGGCATAGGCAGCTAAAATTTGTTAGAAACATTTTCTGATACACAATACTTCTCTTGAACTAGTCCTAACCAAATATGCTATAAACATACAAGAAGCTTCTGGAGAAGCAAAAAAAATGGGGCTAATTTAACAACCTTCCCACTAGACCTCCCTCACTTTATATGAACAAAGACTACTCTTTAGCAGAAATAATTATTTTCAAGTAAACAAAAGTCCTAAGAACCTGTTGCCTTTTCACTGATGAACCTTAAGCCAACAGCTTTTCAACAAAAAACTTGAAATAAAACCAGTAAAACCAAGAAGAGCTTGTCAAATCTTACTTAAGATTATTTTCTTTGTAAAAGAAATGACTGGTTTCTGTTATTTGATCAAGCAAATAACCTCAAATCTGCTTTCCACTGTGCTAACAATTACAGATTCAAGGATTCCTCCTCCAGTCTACCCCCAATATCTATTTAGAATTTGGTGTGACGGAAAACTTTCTAATTTCAGCTTGAAACTTCCAGGACATTTTATGAGAAAAATCGTGCAACCACATTTCTTTCCCTTTTATAGTAAGTTTATTTTGAAATCTGAACACATCTTCATGAAAAATTGTTGCCAGAGGCCCAGCTCTACATTATTTTGATTATAACATTTCTGCTATTCTTGTGTCCACAAGATTGAATGCAGTGTTCAGATTTCAAATAGCACACAAGTCAACCACAGGGAAGATGAAGGCATGTTTAGAAGATAAAAACAAAGAACAAATGGGAGGCCAGATTAGATTACTGCCTGTCAGCAGACCTTATGAGGCAGGAGGCTGGCAGCTTTGGTAATGCTAACTACAAACAGCTTGCAAACCAAACCATTACATATATTCCTTGCCAAGACTGGCTGTCAGCTGTGTGACTGGCCATTTCCTGCCAACATAGTTGACATTCTCTCCTCATTTATTAGTGAGGGCCCTGTACTTGCTGACATGAAAAGTCAACAATTATCAGTCCCTCATATTATGCTACCTACTGGATCAGGTTATCTAAATTACTAATAGCAACAAATGTATACTATTTTCATCTAGTCACAAAATAATGTTGTTTTTTTCTGGTATTCAGATTATTGTGTTTGTGGGCTAGTGAATATATATGTCCTGGAAACGCTCTTTTCTGCATCTTTCTTTCTAATTGATTACAACAGCATTATGCGGTCATTTCTTATTTGTTGCTAGAGGCAGGCTTACCTTCATAGAAGAAGAAGAAAAAAATAATCAAATACATTCAATTTCCAGAAAGCAGAATGTTCAGAAGACTAGTAAAAGTCTTATCTTGCTATATTTTCTGCAAAGCACATCTATTTCCAGTACAAATGATTTTTGACAAAGAAACCTCAGATGATTACTTGGACATCCATGCTGTATTAATGCAACTATTTGACCATTTCTCTTGACATGGTCTGTAAGTCCATGATTTCAACAGTCTTTTTTTATCTCAACAACTTGGTGTGACAATACAGACAACCAGGCTTTTAAGATAAGCCTTTGTATTAATAGAATTATTGGTGCTACAGAGTGTTCAGAAACCTGTCCTTAAAAAACATGCAGACTTTTAACAGTTTTGCTCAGAGACAGACCACAAAGCGGACTTCCCTGGAGCTGCTTGAGCTACACTTTCCTATTCAGAGATTAATTTTAACATGTTATGTTCAAATTCTAAATCCAAACTAGCCCAGATTTAAAACTGTAGAATCTATGCAATGAGTTCATCTTTCTTTTGCATGGCTGTATTTGGGGCGTTGGGAATTTTTTTTTCTTCCCCTCCATACTTGACAGTCTGTCATCCTACTGACTGCTTATCATAATCCCTAGGCAAATGTTCTGGGCAATAATTTGCCATCAACGGAGGTTCAGTATATTCCTTAGCACAGGTACATTTCTAACAATGTCCAACATTGGTCCAAGATCCAGAACTACTTGCCAAAGCTCCAGCTATATCTTTGAAGGCCAAGACAAGAAATAGTATTACTAAGTTCAGCCTAAAATATGAGATTACCTCTATCTGCATGCCAGTTGGCAGTTTAGTAGAAAAACCAGTCAAGAAAAATTAGAGAAAACGGGAATGAAGAACGAGGCATTAAGAACATCTTAATTTATCTCTAGGAGTGTCAGCCTTTAAACACATTTCCACCAATTACAGAGATACATTGTGTGAATTTGGGCAATCATTAAACATCTTTGTACTTCGATTTCTGTTGATGAAATGGGAAGACTGTAATTCCCAGCCGTATGGTGTGGACTACAGGGCAGGAACGTCACACTGCACAGTGATGAAGATTATATAATTACCCAGGACCAACAAAGTTTGAACTAATAGCACCCAGAAGACAAACCCACAACCCAAAATGATCTGAACACTGGACACTCTTGGAATGGTGTGGAAGAAAAACTAACAGAAGATAGACCATTTCCTTCCATCTGCTTTGTTCCAGCTGTGACAGATGAACAATTTGCCTGCATCTCAGTTATACCATACAGTTTCAAACATCACCTAAAAAAGGAAGAAAACAAGAAAAAGTACTACTACAGAAATGTTTTCCAAAGTTCTTCATTCTCTCATATTGCATAGGCTAAGGACAAGTCTTCATTTATTGTTCAATTGATTTGAATCAACTTATATTTGAGACCCATTCAGAACATCCACATCTGTTTTCACCAGCAGAAATTATGTGTAAAGGTAATTACAATTCCCTCTTACATTTCCAAAGCCAACTGGGATGTAGTAATGCAGACACTGTAACCCTTACTCGCTCATGGAAAACGGCCCTCTATTTTCTATTGCACTGCATCTTAAAAGACAACAAATCTACACAATCCTCAGAGGTAAAATTTGATGAGTTCTGAAAATAGCCCAAATATGCCTGATGAACACTTAACGCTATTTTAGGCCTTTTAACACTTCACTGTGAGCACCAGACCCAAAATAATTTTCAACCTATCCAAATAACTGTGGTGTTACAGTTCCACATTCCAGAGTATGAGTCAACTCCCATCTGAACGTGCAATGTTCTTGGCAGACTTTGACTTACCCAAAAAGATTTACTTTCTACATAGAGATTTCTACAAGCCTCCCAGGCAGCATGAGAACAGCCAACTTCTGTTTATATTTAAAAGCTGCAGACTCCCCTTCCTGTAAAAAATGGTAATTATTATAGGCCAAAGTTATATAATGACACCACATTTTTTCTTTTAAGATATAACGTAGATTATATATATAAATTTCTCTAGTAAAACAAGCTAATTGGCCAATATCAAAACACTTGGAAAAAAACTGATATTACATACAAGATGGACAGTATAGACAAGCACTGTATAATCCCCCCAATGGGTTTATCAGTTGCCTTCAGAGCAGTTAGAAAACAAAATAAAATTTACAGTTTTGTTTCTAAAAAAAACTCTGGAAAAAAATAAAATTGAAGAAAACTATTTTATCTGAACAGTCTTAATGTAAAATGCTTGATTTTCATGTTGTGTTTTTATTTAGTGTGGCTTTCTTTTGAAACTGTTAGTAGAATAATTTAAAAATTTCCCTTTATATTTGGAGAAACCAGACTAATAATATTCAGTAGCATCAATGAGTTCCTTTCTAGCCACGTCAAAATGAACAATTTCATTTGCTACTTTTGTTTGAGGTATAAGCCACACTTTGTAACAATACTTTACTGGAAATTAAAAACCAAAGAGTTGCTTCTTAGTTTACATGTAAGAAATGTATAAATATTTTAATAATTACATTTATGGTCTTTGGCAGTATGAATTTGCTTTACAGTCAAGGTAACAGGATTGTTGTCCTTCTGCAGTCAAACATACATGCTTTCAGATGAAACTCCACTTTTTGGTTCAGTTTATTAATTCTGTTATTCCTATTGGAAACACAATCTGGGGGATTGTGACCTATATACGTGATATCAGAACTCATCAATGGTTCGCACACTTACTTCCATACACTCAAAAATGAGATGCTAAAAAATAATCAGTACGTATTTGCAGGAATTATTCGACAGGCAATCTGAAGTTATGAACACTGTAACAGAAACATTCCATGGTATCTAACAGATAAGAAAATTGTAGCTGGTGCTCAGGATCTACAGCACAATTCCTGGTCATTGTGCATGGCGAAACGGCTTCCCCTGCAAGCTGCCTACAAAAACAGTTGAGCAGTTGGCAAACTGCTCACCGATAATTCACTGATAATAAAGCAAGCAAAATCCAGAATGTAAGTTATTTATAATCAATTCAAACCCAGTGCTTGGAAATATATTCAACAATTTTTATTCATTAAAGAGAAGGAAGCAATCACTGTATTTTCCCTTCTTTATGTTAAGGACCCTATTAGACATCTAGTTAATTTCTTTTTCCTTCCAGCTTTTTCTGCCCTCCTACTCCAGGACAGACACATTTCAGACTCCACAGTTATTTTATTAAGCAAATGTTTTTTTCACAGAATTCTTGACTTACTGTGTAAGTTTAGTTAGAGCAGACAACCAATAGGAAATAGGAAAATAAAGGAAGTCAGCACCTACCCTTTTGTTGATACGCACTGTGAATTTCTATTGCTAATAATTTGGTTTAATGTTTATGTCAGAAGACAATTCAGTACCGATGACAGTGAGACAGCAGTATATCTGTTCATTTTCACTATGCTGGAGACAGAGAGAACAGGTTTCTCTTTTAAATCCATTTCACCATGCCATCCCATCTGACTCTCATTCCTTTTGAGGACTCTGGTAATTTGCCCCTCAAGGGCAGGCTGCTGATCCCTCACAAGAAACATTTCTCCAGAACACTCTGCAGACAACGTTCTTCTTTGCTGATCTAGCCAGGGAGTGTGGTGAGGGACAAGAATGAAAGCCAGTGTCTTCTAGACATTTTAGAGAGGATTCCAATGCATTCAAAAATCTACCTAGAAAACTTGTGTTTATGCTGTTCAGCTAATATTGTATTCAGTTTTCCCACTAAAAACTGTAGCAGTTCTGTAGCATGGAATTATTCTGCTGCCATTCCATGCAGTCCACATTTCATCCAATAACAATTATTTTTACACAGGCAGAAATACAGAAGGTTGAGAGGTCAGTAATTTGCAGGAGGTGGTGGGCAGAAAAGCACCTATTGTAAGTCACGCCATAAGATTATCTAAAATCCTGAATTATTCTGTAAGCTTCAATGATGCTTTTTCTTTTTTCTGTCTGCAAACAGTGCCATTGAAAAAACAGACAAGAAAAAAGAAGATTCATGAATTTATCTCTCAGTCTCATTTAAGGGACTCAGATAAATTGGGGACAGGACATGCATCATCTTTTAAAAAAATCATACTCAGTTGGGACTCTACAGACCCATCTTCAGTTTGAATATCTTTGCTTGAAAAACATTCTGATGGATTGACGTTTACATTAGTAAAAGACCAAACAATAAAGTTCCTGAAACATTTTGCCAGCCATAAACTGATGGGTTTCCTCTGTTTTCCAGCAATTCACAATACCATACTGCCTCAATTCAATTAGGTTGGTTAAAAGGCATTTTTCTTGCTATACATGCTTCTCAATTGTGGAAATATCTGTAACTAAAACAAGATTACACATGATTGGTATTTATGGGGGCAGTCTTACTGTATTGATAATTGAATTTCAAGGACCCAGACTATTTTTTTTTTCCCCAAAGGTCTTTCTGTAGAAAAGGAGATTTGCTAACTGAGGTATTTCTCAACTGACAGCTGTTTAGTACCCCACTTCCAGAGGACAGATGTCTACATCTTGAAAACCAGCACCACTGCCAATAGCAAGCATAAAGACTTTATACAGAATGTCAAAACAAAAAGCCAACATCAAGGATAATCACCATAGCATCAACCCAAATGAAGTCTTCTGGTAAGCACAACAAAATCAGCCAGAGCAACCCATCATAACTGTCTGGTATTCAGCTTCCTCCAGGGTGACTCCCTGATGCTTTGCTGTTTTTCTCTTGTATTCCCCCTTATAACTGGAACTTTTACCAACATTACAAGAGAAAAAGACTGGTTATACAAAACCAAGCTATAAAGAATATCAATAAAATTTAATGTAATAAAGAACTGAGATCTATCATTTAGTGGCTCACAACAATGAGGGCAGGAATAGAGTGACACTCAAAAGTATAGTGAAATGCACTAGATAATATGGTCCAAATTCTGATGTTTGGAGAGTGACAAAGACTCAGATATCAGATTAGGTCAAATAAGTAAGTAATTTGTGGGGACTGGGCTGGCAGAATTGGTGTACTAACATCAGTGGTGCACTTTTAAGTGGAAAGCATTAGCTGCTCAACAGACCATGACCCAAACCCAAATGCTTGGAAGCAGAAATGCAAGCATGAAAAGATTTATCATTTTCAAACTATTTTTTCACACAAAGGTATATTATTTTGCTTTTAAAGTATGACTACAGGAAGATTAGATAGAAATATACACCTTTATTGACTATATTATTAGGAGCACAGAATAGGTGGATTAGAAATTGCATATCTTCCAAGATTTTCCACAAAAATCTGCTAACCTACTGGATCTGAATGAGCTGGAAGACTTGAAAAGAGAAATCTAAACTGCAAGTCTGTATGTAGATAAGCTCCTTTGGGAAGCATTCCTAGACTTTTCCAAGACTTGGGAGTATTCAGGCAAAATTAGCAGCTGAATTCAATGGTTTTTCTCCCCTGAATGTTCACTGCATTAGTCAGCCCATCTGTGTGACAAATATTGTTAGCTGGATGCCTTTGTCTAGTCACAGTATACACAGGACATAAAAAACGTCATAATCCAGACCACTCCATTCGCAACTCCCATGACCTCATTTCCAAGAAACAGAAAACCCATAGTTGTTCTGTATAAGAAGAAACTAATGCACAAGGTATATTTAGCCCATTTAAAATTCTGATTATCAAATTAGCCAAGAAAATAAATCAGAAGTTAAATATATAGAGAAGTGACAGAGTCAATTCAAGTGACTAAAGAGAGAGATAATTAAAAATGACAGTAAATATTTTAGATATTACAGTATTTACACACAGAAAGTAAATTATAGCCTTCTCTGAAATAAGACCATACTTTAAATTTTATTTGATACTTCTAAATTGCCATCTACATGTGGATAAATTTTTAAAATTTTACTTGTGTCACTTGTTAATCTTAGTGTTGACATATATACATACAGTAACATACTTAACTGCACTTACCTATTTATTATTGGGCTGCTCTTCTACTTGGGTAAAATCAATATTTGGCAGCAAGACAACAAAGGAGTCTAAGTAATGTTCATGCCAAATAGTGGGTATACAGGCAAGGTCTTATTCACTGGTCAGAAAAAAAGGACAAATTATTTACACCAGTCATCACATATTTATTTTGTATTAATTGATATGTGCGAGGCACAGACCCACTTGCTATTTGTGGGATACTTAACAGTTTCTTAAAAATTGGAAGCTGACTGTGAATGAAATTTCACTGATTTTTGTTTACTGGACAAGCTGTGCAGGAAATGATACAACTTCGCATCCAACAGATCATTGATAAAAATTGCCACATCTCATTGAATACAGATTTTCAGCACTTTGTATAAACATTTTGTATCTCAGCAGAAACAGAGGTGTGGGTTGGCTAAGTCACTTCACAGTGTATGTCACTTATTTTCATGTACTGGAAACTCTGATCACAGAAAATGGTTGCTCATGAGCAAATGGGAGAGCAAAAGTACAGGAAAAAGTTGAGCTACAGCTGCCATCCAACTCTTAACAAAGTTATTCAGGGCACATGCAATGATTCACAAAGAGAGCACACCAGAAAGAAGTACCACCTGAGTTCAGGAAACACCACCTGTCACTATTAATCGCATATGCAGCTCTTCGGAAGAAAAAAAAAGGAAGAAAAAAACAACCAAACAACAACAACAACAAAAGAACCAAACTCAGAAGAATAAAATTACTAGGTCCAGTTTGATTTCCACAAACATGTATTAATGTGTTATATTAGGTCCATAAATGAGTCTTTAAGCCACTTTCTCATGTGTGTTAATTTAACATGTAGTCCTGCATACTAACATATGACCTCTAAATAAATCATTTGTATCTTATATCTTCACATGATGAAGACGAAAGCAGCTGGAGAATCTAAATACATACTGTTAGCAAGAGGAAAAGAATGCAAGAACAAGAATGCACACCAGTTCTACCCACTGATTCGTGCATTTTCTTTTATTACCAATTTAAAAGCTGCATGAGGACACACTAACTTCTGGGGTTGGCTTGCAATGCAGTCATTCACTATTTTCCTTAACAGCCTTTCACATCTCAGTGGAGCAGAACTACCTCCTGCAAATCCACTAGTGTACTGAAAGACTGAAATGGAGCTCAGCGCTTCCAACCAGACAACAGACACCTTAACTATTATTTGTGTTTGCGCTAATAATGGATATGCTAACACTGTTTGGCCTGAAAAATAGCCAGTTCAGCCTGCTTCTCCAGAAAGACTCAGGGGAATGAGCTTAAAAAATACTGATAATATATGTTGGCGTTTCTACTGTATACAATGAAGCATAAAAATGTACTCACTGAGTGAGTTAGCTGACAGACCTCCACACGACTTCACTTAGATTTTGTGCTCATATTAAGCTGTCCAGCTGGGACAAGTGTACTGCACCACAGTCTATGGTATAAGCATAACAGGAGTTAGAACTGTCAGAATAAAGGGGGCAGGGATGGTTGTTTTTGAGAATCCAAGAACAGAGCAGTGGGCAGGAAATCTAAACCAGGGTGGAAGCAGTAGGATAAAAAAAGCCCTGACCAGAGTTAATTCTGACATCAGAGTATCCTTATTATCTCCATGAACTGTCTATTTTCAGAATGTAACTCGTCTAAATATTTGGAGATTAATTTTAATGAATGACTTACTTAATACTTAATCACTTTCACAATCACTCACCACTCATGAATATGCCTCTAGCCCAGATGCTCTACAGTAACATCTTCCTTAAATGCAAAATAGCTCCAGAAAGCAGGACAGATGCAATTGCTTTCTTACTCTCCACAAAAAGGTCAGATAGGTAGGGATGTAATTTTCACACTATTTTCCTATTCTTAAGTATGATAAAAAAACAACAAAAGATCAATGTCAATGCATATAAAGGTATTTGTGCAGGTGAAAAAAATCATGTGACTTCTGTTAATCTCTGTATCTGCCTTAAGGTGTCTTTCTTGTTAAGCTCCATGCTCTAATATTCCCTCATATCTTAACTGCTGCAGAGCATGTACCTCATGCACTTTTATCTTCTATAGTCCTCATTCATTCAAACATATGTTTCTTTACATTTTGGCAGTTCTTCAAATGGGATCATTTGAGAAAGGCTTAATGACTTTACCCTTCCAAAATAAAATACACTGCCTCTTCAAAATCTGGAACACTTTCCCTAACACTGACAACCACAGACTATCATTCATATAGACAATTATTTTTTAATTTTAAAAAATCTCCAAAACTGCTACACATGTGTATGGAACATAAGAGGATACTATTTCTTAACAGAAATTCTTCTATATGTATAAAAAGCAGCAGCATAGAGCAGCTTTTGTCTTTACCTTTGCCATTAATCCTTTCCAATAAATTGTCACCAGAAAAAGGAACAACACTGACAGTAGCTTAAACAAATTCTGAGAGACTTTTAGGCAGCTTTATAAGATGAACATCTCCAAAGTGCATGTGCAAATGAAATTCTCAAATAAATTCAAAAAGGTTGATGGATGAAAAAAAGGTGAGAAATCTTTTCTATGCTGCATTCAGGTGTCTGGATCAAACAGTTACCAGTTAAGACTTGAATAGGTAGAAAGTCATAACAGTAGTTATACTGTATAAAAATAACTAGTTCCAGATTCAGAAATATTGGATATAGCTCTTCAGGTATTTTTATGGAAACCAAATTAATTCTTACAGCGTATGTGCAGCTAGAGTACATAATTACAGTGATGTTAAGGCATATTTTTCCCTCCTATATGTCAACGAAACATTGGTGTTTAATCTTTCATTCAGTGTCTTGCAGTCTTCATATCAAACTGGGATAAGAAAACTGCACTCAGAATTAAATAATACCACCATGTAAGTTTTATTTCCATTTTTACTGATAATGGTTGGGAATCAAGAGGTAGCATAGCCTTTTGCACGGAACTGGAAGCAGAACACTTGCTGCAAATAACAACATTTTTCCTTTGACTTAGTGAAAAAATGGAAAATAAATTGATACAGACTTCCTAGCTGATACCTCTGTTTCAACAAATCTAGTGAAAAGGCTATTCTCCAACATATTTGAGATTGGCAAGACTTTTTGTCAGTTGGCTTAAAATACAAAGCAGGTGATACTTGAAGTCTACTGATCACCAACCAAAAAAAAAAGTTTTAATAGGAGTAGTGATGTCCGATTTTTAAATCACTGGCCCTGATCTCCTTTTCTTCCCTCAATTGCAGTACATTGGTGGTAAAAACAGTAGCATAGTTCTCTTCATTTCACACATGCTTGCAAGTCCAGATATTCTTCTGTATTTTTGTTCTTGATGAGTAAACCACATTGCCATTTATAAGGGAGCTGCAAAGCAATGACCTTTTCCTTCCTTCCTTCCTTCCTTCCTTCCTTCCTTCCTTCCTTCCTTCCTTCCTTCCTTCCTTCCTTCCTTCCTTCCTTCCTTCCTTCCTTCCTTCCTTCCTTCCTTCCTTCCTTCCTTCCTTCCTTCCTTCCTTCCTTCCTTCCTTCCTTCCTTCCTTCCTTCCTTCCTTCCTTCCTCTGCTTCTCAAATGGTCTGCTAGTTAACTGATCTCTTCCTCCTCAGGCACCATTTTTCCAAGAAAATTCTTCAAAGTTCAAAAGTGAACATAGAAATAAAGCAGAATGAGCAGAGGCTTGAAGCTCTGTGTGAAAATGAGAAAGAGGGAAGGAAGGAAGGAAGGAAGGAAGGAAGGAAGGAAGGAAGGAAGGAAGGAAGGAAGGAAGGAAGGAAGGAAGGAAGGAAGGAAGGAAGGAAGGAAGGAAGGAAGGAAGGAAGGAAGGAAGGAAGGAAGGAAGGAAGGAAGGAAGGAAGGAAGGAAGGAAGGAAGGAAGGAAGGAAGGAAGGAAGGAAGGAAGGAAGGAAGGAAGGAAGGAAGGAAGGAAGGAAGGAAGGAAGGAAGGAAGGAAGGAAGGAAGGAAGGAAGGAAGGAAGGAAGGAAGGAAGGAAGGAAGGAAGGAAGGAAGGAAGGAAGGAAGGAAGGTCATTCAGGGGCACAGTGATCACATTTACATATCTGTACAATAACTTAGTCAGTAGATGTTCATCTTCCTGAGTGCAAGTCTGCTTGGACACTTTTCTCCTGCACTCTGAATGACCTAGTACAGTCTACAGATAGAATAAACTCAAGCAGAGTCCATCTGTCTTCATTTTCTACATGTGTCTACCGGGAGATATAAAAATAATGTATGCCTAGTAGAGTTTTAAATACATTTATTGAAACTGAAGCTACTTCACTGCAGCATTTCACAGAGTGACCATTACCTCAACTTGTGGAAAAACACAGTAAGAGCTAGGCTTGGGGTTGAATGGCTGTGGAGAGCAAGTCCTTACAGCAGAGCTTTTCTACAAGTCTTCCATTTATTCTTGTTTCTACTACAGAGCACCTACTCTGAATCATCACCTCAAAGAACACAATCTCTTCATCATTTTTGCTTTCCTCACTTTGCCTCAGAAAAATAAATTCAAAACCACAGCTTGGAAATTATGGGGAAGAAAGAATAAATTTATTTCTTAGTTCCCAACAAACTGGGACCAAGGGGTCGCTGCCCCTACTCATAGTCAGGTAGAGAGTGCATTTGAAGTCTCCCACCCCCCAGGAAGTGCCTCTGATATGGGGCCATTTATACTCTAGATTGCTTGGAAATGTAATTACTGTGCTCCTCAATACTCTGCAATGAGCTTTAAGGAAAGAGATATAAATTTGAACTGCCTCACATGAACAAGTTATTTGAACTCTCTTATGTCCAGACCTAGTGTGGGTTACTGGACAAAAATAACAGCTGTTTCCATTACCTTTGTGAAGGCAATTCTTCCTTACTGTGGCATTCATATCCTCTCTCAGCATCATTCCTGTTTAAATCCATCTACCCATCTGCTCCCCTTCACACCTTTACATAATTTACTAGTAGAAATAATCAAATTAAAAAAGGAAAATAATCTTCCAAGAGGACAGCATTTTGTTGTTTTTTAGTATAAACTTTTGTATTCTTCAAGAAAGTTACAAAATGTTTTTCTGAAAAGAATTTTCCCTCTACCAGAAACATTTTATTTTTCTATATTCACTCTCAAACTACAAAAGATACAGGATAGAATGAAAACAGACACAGAATTTATATCTTTATGTACATACGATGTATTATTATATTAATACATTATTTTAACACAGCAATCTTTTCCTGAGATGCTCAAAACTACTCTTCTTCAAGTCAGCCTAAGCCACAGTGCATACCAACAAATGTAAAGAAATTCACAGCTATAAATATAAAAAAAACCACAAATGTGAAAGGCAAGACTAATATAAGAAAACATACATGAACAAAGAGCACAGGCAGTAGGAACATCACAGTAATAAAGCAACATCACTTGGCACACTACGGTACTCACATCTTGCCACTAATTTAGCTAACTAGGTGGGAGCAAAGGAAAAATGCTACCATGACACTGATAACACCACAAGAGGTGATGAAAAGGAGGATAAAAATCAATAGAAGAATATTACAGATGAAGCTGCCAATTTAAAAATCAATCACGCTAGACAGACATTGTTCAAATTATTATTATTTCATCTTAAAGGTTTTTTTCTGAAATCCATGGAAACATACTGATACCAATGGAAGCTGAGCAGGAAAAAAACTTCCTGATCTCTCTGAAATTTCTCAACAGCCCCCATCACTTCTGACATCCATTTGTCAGGTCACAAAACAAATCCAAGCTATTTCACTCAGTGTAGCTAGTGACATCTATATATGATGTACTACTAATATCACCACTATGTGCTATATTAAAAAACCTTTTTCTTTAAACAGAAAAACTGTTACTGCATTTCATTCTGTAAAAAGAAAGTAATACTGAGAGTCAGCACAAAATTACTCAGTTCTTCCCAAGCCTAAGTTATGAAAGTATACAGAATCATTAGTCTCCTTGAAAGCATACAAGCCCCTCAGCCAAGTCCCTTGACAGTGATTTTATACCACTTCTACTATACTGTGGAGCAGCAGGACCTCCAAGTCCTTACCCAGCTGAGGAGCAGCTGAAAAATGTTGCATTTGCTTAAGAGAGCAAGTGAAACTGCTTGACTTACACATATTATTAATATTCAAACCACAACCATGAGAAGCCAGTGAAGAAAATATTTTACTACTTGAAGGTCAACAAGGCCAAAGGACTTCAGGGGACAAATAATTTCACAGAAGAACCAATTGTTGAGGTAGACATAAGAGAATAAAACTACTTACATACCCTTTTGTTTAACCTTTCCAAGTGCTTTAGAAATCACTCCAATTCTTCCCATCTGAGACAGATTTTATGTGCAGATTTTTGAAGAGACTTGCCAAATTCTTCAGTAATTCCAGACACTGAGGTCTCTAGATATTTAGAGTGATTAGTAACAGTTAATAGAGATTTCAGTTATTTTATTCAATTCTGCAGCCAGAATTTTATTGACTTCAGTCTCACTCAGATGAATGAAGTACTACCTACCAGCAAAGACTGCTTTTTTTGTTCTGAACATTGAATTAACAGTGCAGAAATCACTATGAATGGTTCTTTCTGTTGCCCTGATTCAGAAAATACCTCTCACAATAGCTTCCTAACAGATAATTTCTTGGATATTGATGCTGGTTTAAGCCTGTAATCTGTGGTATCCTTTCCCCTGTGTTTTCAGAAATATTTCCTGGATACTGCTGTGGAAAAGACAGAACATACTCACTAGCAACCTCCTAAGTATTAGAGTAATTCCTCTTTCACATATTTTCTTAAGCCTCCATTTTATCAATGGATTCAGTTAGATACAAAATTATACCCTGCTCATCTGAACAGTGTTTTCTTTCTTAACTTATTTACCAATAGTTTTCATTTTCTGAGCATTAGCCATCCATGGCTTTACTCACCAATAAAACTGTTCTTCAATAGTTTTAGACTTTAAAAACACAGCTGTAACATATCTAGTCCTTTGGAAGACATTATGGGTAGTAAGCAGACATCATGGAAGGAACTTCTAACTTACATACTGAGTTATTTGCATAAACTGAAAACTAAAACACTCTTTCCTGACAGTATTAGCTTTATAATCAATAAAAGGACTCATGAGAATATATCAAATGTCCCTTCAAACTATCAGGCAAAAGGATCAAGGACATCTGTACAGAATCAAGGGATAAGCTTGAAGGAATTTATTTCAGTGCAAAAGCTGAAGTGTTTCTTTAAAATACTGAGCCCTTGAGAAAAGAGGAAAAATGAACATTTAAATGATAGCAACTCAAAATGCTTTCCTATAAAGCTGAACACAGAAGTACATTATTTCCCTAGGCTGTAAAAAAAAAAAAAAAAAAAAAAAAATCCATACAGAGAAAATCTTTTCAAGCAATATTAAAAAATAAGCTTAAATGTTAATGATCTGGGTCCAGCTATATTCAAAATGAAAGCTACAAGATAACATAGGTATACCATATAAGTAATGCCACAGAAGCAGACTTTTGCAAAATTAATGACATTAAAGTAAAACTATATGGAAAGAGACCATACCACTACATTTATGCTGCCTCACATATTCAAATATCTTTGATGACTAGAAGGAACAAACAGCCTGTAGCTAAAATCAAATCACAAATGAAAAATTGAAGGGGATTAAAAGAGGATATTGTAAATAATGAATAAAGAAAGACATCTTAAACACAAAAGCAATCACTTGTCCAAGGTCAATTTAGAAGTGTTTTCAACTATCAACAAGACCACAAAAATCATAAATACATGAAAGATCTACAGTAGCCACATCAAAATAAATATGGGAATCTTAAAGAGCAGAGAATAGGGTTTTGGCAGAAATAAATCATTGGCTGATGTCAAGAGAACTATGGCATATTTTCTCGGCAGAATACCTGCTCTTGCTTTCTTACATCTCTAAGAACTATACATGGTTTTGTTTTCCACAGACTTGCATTTTTCATGTAGAGCTTTTTCTGATATTTCAGCTTCTTCTAATATACCAGCTATCAGCAACATCATTAATGGTCAGACTGAGCAGAGCTTTTCTTGAGTATTTTGATGTCCTCAGAGAAGGAATAACTTATGGTGAACAGGCTACTTACTTGATTGGAAGTCAGAAAGATTCCTGGTTCAAACTGCAGTTGAAACCCTTTCCCACTAATCAAGCTGAACAATTTGTTGCAACTTACACTCACCTCTTCCTCAGAAGAGTCTCAATCCTGCTGTTACAATAGCACAACTAGGACTGGTTCCCTGAAGGTCAGGTGGCTGCTTGCTCTATTCTTTCACTGGTATTCTGAAAGCACGGGTGTCAAACTCATTTTCACTGGGGGCCACTTAGCCTGACAGTTGCCTTCGAAGGGCCAATTGTATTTTTTAGGACTATATAAATGCTCTTTGAAAGCAACCGTCAGGCTGATGTGGACCCCAGTGAAAATGAGTTTGACACCCCTGTCTTCAAGGGTTCAAGAGATACCCTGTGATTACTAGACTCAGTCTCTCTCAAATAACAAAAAGACCAAAAAGATGGATACATTCATTACCTTTATAGTAATATTGAAGAAAACACTGCAATTCATATTAGAAAATGCTCCTACAGGTAGGAGTTTCTTCTAGATCAATATTAACAGGGAACAATTATGTAAGTCGCATAGACTACTAGTAAAAACAGAGATCAGGGCATTTTTCATTCCTGTGTAATCTGTCTGCATCATAAACATTTCTTCACTTTAAATATGAACTATGTCTTTTTAAACTAAATGCATAGTAGTGAAAAATAAATATACGTGAATAAATATAATTATCTAATGGAAATAAAAGAGCAAGAGAGGAAATACACTTCAAGCTAAATTACACCAGGATAAAAATCTGTCCTCTCACAAACATCCAAAAGACTCATTGCACAAACACATTCTGGTAACGGCCCAATAAATGTTGATATGTGTGAGCAGTTCCTACTGCATACAGTGATTCCTACATGAAAACCACTTACATGGGAAAGAAGGGAAAGGGAAAGGGAAAGGGAAAGGGAAAGGGAAAGGGAAAGGGAAAGGGAAAGGGAAAGGGAAAGGGAAAGGGAAAGGGAAAGGGAAAGGGAAAGGGAAAGGGAAAGGGAAAGGGAAAGGGAAGAGGAGGACAGGGGAAGGGGAAAGGGAAAGGGGAAGGGATAGGGAAAGGGAAAGGGAAAGGGAAAGGGAAGAGGAGGACAGGGGAAGGGGAAGGGGAAGGGGAAGGGGAAGGGGAAGGGGAAGGGGAAGGGGAAGGGAAAGGGAAAGGGAAAGGGAAAGGGAAAGGGAAAGGGAAAGGGAAAGGGAAAGGGAAAGGGAAAGGGAAAGGAAAGGAAAGGAAAGGAAAGGAAAGGAAAGGAAAGGAAAGGAAAGGAAAGGAAAGGAAAGGAAAGGAAAGGAAAGGAAAGGAAAGGAAAGGAAAGGAAAGGAAAGGAAAGGAAAGGAAAGGAAAGGAAAGGAAAGGATTGAGATGTGAGAGGTAATGTTTAAAAACAGGAAAAAAAGAAAATAATCTATGAGTATTGGGTCAACATTTCCAACAGCTATTTAGCAAGTGCCGAAGAACTGAGGCAGACAAACTGAGCAAATAAAAATGTAGAGAAAGACAAACAACTTTGACTTGAATTCCATCTGCAGAAAGAATCCTGTAAGCCTCTTTCTGAGTATGAACAGACACATAGGGCTGTATCCAATCCGCCTCTACCATCGTAATTAGCAGGCTTCAGATGCTTCTCAGTTGAACTGTTTCTCTCTGCTGTGGCAAATTCCTCGGTATAAAATATATTAAAACAAACCCAATTTCTTTTAGAAGCAGCTGAAAAAAACATTTCCCTCATCAGTGGATACATAAGTTAGTTGTAGCCACACTGGACCTCAAAGTACAGCTGTATACAGACAAACCATTTAACTTGTTCAATATTTTCCTCTTTCTAAGGATTTTTGTGCTTTTTTTTTAATCAAGGGCCAAGTACTCTGATTTAATTCAGAGTATTTTAATGTATTTGGCAACAAATTTGTCCTTTTAAAACAGTGAGTTATGATTCATTTACCCATGCAGAAAAAAATATTAATGGCAGGTGTTCATTTTCATTTCTGTGATTTTGTGGAACTTTGTGAATCTGACCAATAGGTCTTTTAAAACTATGAAGACACCAGGATGTATTCATCCTATTCATGGCAAAGAGGTCACAGGCCAAACATCACAACTCCAAAGCACCCAAATGCAGTTTGCAGCTACATATAAGCATTGAGTACTCTCCTTAGTCCCCTATATTTTATACCAGGCACCTAAACAGCATCCAAAATCAATAGGTTGACTTTTCAGCTTGATTTTGTGGAGCTGGATGGTATATCATGAATACGTAATTACCAAGATTCAATCACCAAATATTTCTCTATTTGAGCACACCTTCCATCGGAAGGAGCAAACTGAAACGATATGCTGCAGGTTTCCACACCTCTCCATATGAACTGAGCAAGCACCCTGTTGTGACAGCAGCTGCTACTCTCTGCTCTAATGGATGTAGGCTTGGAAACATCCTTAGGAGACAGGACTGCATCTGCAGTCCCTAGACTTTTTAAATCTTAAAAATCACATTCCCGTGTTCTACCAAAGGCCTGCTGCAAGTCTTTTGAAAAACTATTGCTGTGCCCTGGCCCTCCAAGAACAAATCACCTTTGTGTTTGCTCAGCAGTTGTGCTTGCACTGAGCATCTGTATCAGCTGCAGTGCATTTATAGGTGTTGAAATAAGAACTAGACTTCAGCAATCGGATGTCATCAAGAAAAACCACTAAGATGTGTTCTATTAAAAATTGTCAAGGCAAAGGTACATCCACATGTTAAAGCACAGAGTTATGTCTCAAACACAGGGTAGCCCCCTCGCAAAAACAGACGAGAGCAACACACATCCACCACCCCTGGAGCTAGTTCTCCTGCTGCTGTCCCAGGCATTTTCCAAGGCTGACTTCACTGCACTGAACTCCTCCATCACTGGTTCTGTTGTACAGTAACAATTTTTCATTTTCACCTGGTACCCTCAGTGGTCTTGACAGCATGTTAACTTTCCAAATTCCCCTAAAATAAACAGCCTTCCCTATAAATTACGAGGACTTGCTGAACGTTTACTTTCCTTCAGAAGACTCCCAGGACACAAGTAATGCTGCATGAGTGGCACTGAAGTCTGTGTTTTCTGGAGGAGATTACAAAAAACACCAGCTTGACTCACCACTAGAAAATTCAGGAAACAGAATAGTCTCCTTTTTAAAATTTGTTTTTATTATTTTTGTGTTCATTTGGTCACTTCACACTTTTTATTTGCAAAAGCAAGGATTGCATTTCAAAAGGTAGCTGCCCTAGCCAAAATCAGGTGGCCACAAGATCCTAGAAGCTGCTTGTGGCAGCATTAGCAATCACCCAGCATCACAACACCAGCCCTTCATTTCAATCATGTTTCCTTACTTGGTCACTCTGAGCAAAACACTTTTTTTTCATGCTTTTGAGAAAGGTCTCATGAAAACGTGGTTAAAAAAATTATATAACCATCTTACAAAAGATCGGCTGGTAAGGGTAAAAGTATCAGGGAGAACAGCCTGGAAGGGAGCACGACACAGCACTCCAGAGAGCAAAAAATAAATGTTTAGAGAAAGACAGAGACTTGGGAATTTCATTTGTCTTAACCTGACCAAAATGACACCAGGACTAAACAATGCAAATTATCTCAGCCATACTCTTCCTGTATGTCTTGCAGCAAAGCAGCTTAGCCTTTCCTCTGTGTGTGCTGCTATGTTTACATAATCAGTTCTGACTCAGTTATTTAATGATGTGAAATACAAACATTTCTTTATCATTTTGCAAAATATTCTGTGTAATTAATCTCTCCCCACTACCACCTTTTACTTTCTGTGTTTTTTAACCACAAGGTTTCACAGTTAACATTACAAGATGACAAGGGCAATTATTATTAAAACAGAGCAGAACAAAGCTATGGTAATGAGAAGAACTACAGTTCATTCACTGAGGTTCTGGCAGTGATGAAAGGAGTAAACTGAGCCTACCTTTCTTTTATAGATAACAAAGCAATTACAACATGTAAAGTAATATAGAGAAAATAATAATTTATTGGAAAACTGAGAGAACAGCAGGGTCTGAAAAATACAAAGGAAAACAACTTGTATAAAAGATAATTCAGTATATCAAAAATTATTATTAGTAGGTGACATATAAAAAGTGCGGGGATGCATAACAAGCAAAACCACTATTTAAAAAGGAAATCCTGCTAAATGGGGCAGAGGGGGGAATGCCACACCACAAGTGCAAGTGCTTTATTGAATCTTACAAAGGGATAACATGTTTTGGTATCATACCACTTCTCCATAGAAAGCAAAGGGCTGTGTGAGGACCCAGGAGAAAGGCCATGATCCAAAAGCAACTCATATACACTGGGAATGGAAAACTTCACAGTATATGAATCAGTAAGCTCAGACAGGACTCAGATGCCACCCCTCCTGAACACCAGGCACCCACAGGCCACCTCCTCCAGCTGAGATGCTGGCAATAAAAATTGGTTGCATGTTCACATCACATCACCTTGTCTTCTGATTCCAGCAACTTGGCACTTCTCAAGATCAGCAAGCAAACAAGTGCAAGTCTTAGTTGGAAGAAGCTTCTGCACAAGAATTTCACACAGATTAATCTGAAAGCCACAAAACACTGCATTAAAATCTAGGATTTCCTAGGCTCAGCTGCCATGTTTTGGCAGCACAGAATCATGGAATTACAGAATCATAGAGTCATTTGGTTGGAAAAGACCTTTAAGATCATTGAGACTGACTGTAAACCTAATGCTGCCGAGTCCACCACTAAACCATGTCCCTACGTGCCACATCTACACACCTTTTAAATGCCTCCAGGGATTACTTAGAAATAAATAAGGAACATTTAAGAAGAAATTTGAAACTCAAAAAGGACAAACCACTGTTTTAGGCTCACGCAGCAAGTAAACAACGGACCCTCAGGTCCTTCTCGTGCTGGGGTCAACTAGTGCCCTGCCCTGTGAGCTCTTTGACTGTATTTGTGGCAACCTCTCTTGGTGTGTCAATATCTTTTAAAATAATATATGATTCTGTTGCCTTCTGCTGGGTTAGAATTGCCATTTTTTTTTTCTACATGGAATTTCTTACATATTCAAAATGGGGCAGTAGCACCTTTCACAGAAAACGGATCCCACAGATGAGTATCTTCCTCACCCTCCTGACACACAGTTCAGCACAAACAGCTGCAGACTGAGATGCAGCATTAACCCCATAGGCAGGGTAAGGAGCTGAGGCTTTATGCAGTACTCCAGCAGATTAGGAGCAGGAATAAATGCCAAGTGACATGGGTTCCCACCCTCTTTCTGAACTTGTTTTATTGCAGAGTATAACCCCTATGAGTCTCAATTCTCCCACTTGAAAAAGTGAGATAATTACACCTCTGTACCTCACACAGACTCTGTGGAGATTAAATTAATAATGTTTGCCAAGTGCTATGTAAGTGCAAAAAATTGCTAAGGTCGCTCAGTATCAGAAAGGGGACCAGAGTCCAAGATTTTATAGCTCTTGGCCCCATATATAATCCATAAGACTCTCCACTCAAGCAGTTTCATTAAATAAATCAAAGACTCATTTCTGTACTGTTTAGTATATGAAAGGTCCGAGGCAGCAGTTCATTCCAAAACTGATTTCTACAAAACAAATAAATTTTTAAAAAGTAAAATCATCCATTTTTTGAGCTGCCTAACTACTCACTAAGATATTTTTTGTGAGGCTGAGGAATTTTCCGCCAGCAGTTTTATCTCAAAAGCAAATAGTTTTTCCAAATATATTTAAAAATATTGCTTTTTTAAAAAAAAAATATAGATATATCTTATAGGCATCTAAGAGATGAAACCTTGTTTATTTACAAAGCTACCCTAGGACTATGTCACTTTTTTCTGTACTTTTTGTTTTAATGTCAAAAATGCTGATTTTTATAGGGTAGAAAAAGGAGTACAAGTTTTTCTGTCTTTATATTTGAGGAAGCACTTGTTCTTGGAAAAAAAAACCCAAAACTAAACCCATTAGCAATCCTTCATTTCAAAGTATACCATTACAAAGAAGATTTAAACATGGTATAGATATACCCTTAATAAAATCTTGACCCACTGATTTGGAAGACAATCGGAGGAAAAACAAGGAAAAAAAAAAAAAAAAGTAGAGAGAGAAAAAAAGAACAGGAATAATTTGTTAGATCAAACTGGCTCACAAATGGGGGGAGGTACTATGAGCAGCTTTAGTATTACAAGACAACATGATGGAACCAGTTGCTATTTCCATATACCTTCTCTTCCAGCCACATGCAATGAAGAGTAATAGTTCTCTGCCATATAGTTTTAAGAACTGGCAAAATACTTCTTAATATCCCTTCCAGTCACACGAAGGACAAAGCTCTCTGAAACATATTCCATTCTTTCCTTCCCTGGGACTGGGTAGGGGAGAGAAATACTGAGTCCACTTTAACTTGTTAACTATCCCACAGGAATCCAGTATAATTTGCAAATGTCAGACCCCCAGCAGAAGATTTCCTCAGGATAAATCAATTTAATATTCTAACATTCCTGTTAAAGAAACAGGAAGCATGCCTTGAAGTTCACAGACAAGATTACCCTCACAGTTTCACCCAGACTCCAGGCTGTCTTCTAACCTCTTTGTCTGCAGTGGAACAATTTGTGACAGTGATTTTAAAATAAGAGATGTCTTTTTGGTGTGCTTTGCTTGTTGTTTTTGTTGTTTGAGTAGGCCAGGATGATATCTGAGCATCATTTTCCCCACCTCTCAATGGTATTCCTGGTTACAGTTTTAATTCTTGATATTATGAGCTCTTAAAAATGGACAAAAGCTAAGTTTGACATTGGACAGGATAATGCTATTTGCTCAGAGTTAAAGTACAAAAGAAGTCACACCAGTAATGTTGACATATACTCAGACTTCTTTTAGATAGGATATCTTCTTGTGAAAATCTCTCACAAGTTCTGAAACCTCAATAACATCTAGTTTTACTTTCTCTTCATTTGCAAAATAAAACACTCCATCTGGAAAACAATACTGTTACTAATACTAGTGATCCTCAATGTTTATTTTTAAAGAAAATGCACAGAAATAAAGATCATTATGTTACCCTGGACCTTGCTATTTCAGCGACAACTTTATAAATGCATTGATAGCTACTGGTGGAAAGCAGCAGTTAATTTGAAAATGAGGATGTAAAAATATACACATCTTGGCTTGAGCCAAGTAAGGTTTTTTCACTTCAGAACAGGAAAGAAAGATTTGCCATCCATGTAGCTGATAGAATATAAAGCAGTACTATTATTTATGAAGCTGGAAGAAAGAGCTCTAATTTAAAGTGAAACATCAGTTCATCCATCTTTTAAACAAACAGACTTTCTCATTAAGATATCAATCTGAACTTGTTTTGGCTTGCTGGAGTAAAATCACTAGAAGAAGTGCCTCACATATTTCTGGTTATGCACAATATACATGAAAGAAACATGTTTAACTCCACATTCCTGTTTGCTTTGTAAGCCATGTTGGAAAGTTCTCAAGTACAAAACCCACGTGGTCCTCAGCATTTACTTTACAGACTGACAGTGAATTAACATATTTCGCAAAATGTAGCTATCCCTGAAGAGGCAGAATGACCCGTTTCTGAAGTGGTGAGAGGGGGGAAGCATTTAAGGTCTATCTGGTTAACCAGATGCTTTACAGGGAATATATTTCATCAGTTGATGAGATGGAATGAAATGCAAAACTTCTTTTTTCCTTCTTGAACATCTCCAGCTCCATCCCTGAACACGCATATCTCAACTCTGCAAGGTGAATGTAAATTATTGTGATAATGTCACAATAAAATAAAAGTTTCATGCTTAAAATCAGCTTGGTGAAAATAAACTGAAGTGTCACATACAGCAATGCCTGACATGTTGTGCAAATCATGTTTAGTCCCAGGGAGACTGTATCTTTAAAGGAAAGCACATTTCAGTTTCAGTACATTGTCTGGTTCCTGTCTCTTTCCACATTCCGTGTATCAGCACTGCAACTATTACTTGAGCTAATCTAAAAAGAAATAACCTACCTATTCAGGAGAAGTCTGAACATTTCACTTAAGATTACATTCCTTCCTTTCCATGTCAGGAACAACAAGCAAAACCCAATACCCTGAGCAAAGAAATGATAATTCAAAGAGAAAGAAAATACTCTTGACATTTTAACAATAACAAGTTATTAATATAATTCACTTCAGTTGAAAGAAAGTGGAATACATTTATGGTACAATCAAATAAAGGTTAAGTGTATTTTGTGTTTTGCTCTGCATTAAATATAAATATCTGTCATATCAAATCCTAGACTAGCTGTAAGCACCTTCTTAAAATCTATGTTTCTAGCAGAAAGGAAAGCAATTTGAAATACCCCTTCTACAAATGACAAAATCCATATCAGGTAGTCCTCATATGGAATAGCTCAAGAAGAACTAACATAGCTGTTCCTGGAAAGGTTATCCACACACTGGGAACATCACAACCTCCTTAATAAAATTAATGCTATTAAGATACAGTACCCTTGCAGCAGTTCACTTAGGACCATTTTCCCAAAATGTAGTAATGTAAAACAGACCTGTGCCTTCCTTTTTTTTTGCTTGCTTTATTTTATCCCTTCCATATTCTCCTCTACGAAAACCACATATTTTTCACACATGAAAATATTTAACCAAGAAAAACATCACTGTAGACTCATTCACAAGAATTTTTTTTAAATGGATACTCAGCAGTTACATACTGTATTATAAAACCACAAGACAAAAAATAAACACATTTAGTAACAAATCAAATGTTATCCTTTCCCTCTTTTTAACTCATAAAAGTAGTCTGTCTGAAGGAAGCATGAAGACCAAAGACAGTAGGGCTCTGTCCACTTTCATCAGTGGTTTCTTGGCTCTTTTCTGGGACACTTCCAAGCCAGCATTTGAAATGCCAATTTTTCCTACAGAACTCAGGCCAAATGCTAGTCTCCTAAAAGTAAAGGAAGCAATGGCCTTTAGGCTGGCTCCCCCCTACACCTTCTTTTTGAATTGGCCACTGACACTACAACACTTCTGTTTTAAAGCTAGGAGATATGAACTGTCACCACTAGTAACACTCTCATTATTTTGAAAAAAAAAAAAAGATATGCTCTACCTTTTGGGGATTTTACACCATTCAGGATTTGGTGATTCAAAAACCCACTTAGGATTCATAGTCCAGCCAGTAAAGTGCTTCAGTCAAGGACCAAAATACACGTGCTACTATTTGCTTTACAACTACCAGAATTATGTACAAGGTTGAATACATAGATAAAAGCTCCCATACATTTTTCCCTATAGCCTAACGAGTCACTAAGAAATAAGTGGGTGTAACAGAATAAAGGGTATTTGTCAGTGGCATTTCTCTAGCATGCTTTTCTTTAAAAGCTCAAGAGGTAAAGCACTTCATAGATGTGGTGCGGAAAGGACATTATACAGAAGGTGGGAACCCTCCAAGTCAGAACAAAAAAGGAGACATGAAAGGCATTTATGTAGAAGTGTTCTTCAACTGAAAGGAATTAAATGGAGAAAGCTGAGGAAGGAAATAAACAACAGGGAATAACACAAAAGGATACAGAGGGGAGAAAAACTAGAAAAAAAGATCTAACGAGAACTTCAGCTGCAAATCCATGCAGTATAAAAGTATACAAAGGTAACTAGAAAAACATGTTTAGTCTGTGAATGGAACATGTGGTTTATCTTGAAATGTGGTTTTTGCATTAGAAAGACCATTCCAACATCAATAACAGATACAGGTTTACTCACTCTACAGCTATGTGTGAATGAATATATGTGTACAATGAGTTGAAGGTTATATTTAAGAAGGGAAGGAATGCAGCCAGAACTTGCTAAGGACAGATGTATTTTGTGTGCTGCAGCTCTGAGCAAAGCAGAAACTTGTAACACTGCCGACATTTGCAAGGTTTTAAAAGTCACCAGCTCTGTTCAGAAAACATCTGCAGAAGCCAGCTGCACATGGACAATGCCAAAGAGTGAGGAGAAAACAAGCCAATAAATTTTTCTTTTTAAATCAAAGATGACAGGCTCAAAGGCTGTTGAACATCCACTTTTTGCTGTAAGACATATGAAACTGCTGCAATGAGAGTAAAAGCGGAAGGTTGAATGAATATAGAATTATACTAATGTGAATGGAAAGTATACACATTAGGAAAGCAACCTCAGTGGGAAATGCAACAAGGCAATTGAAATAGACATCACCTTAGAGAAACACTTCACAGCCTTGTATCTGCCTCTGATGCTCACTCTGAAGTGAAAAACAGACTGAAAACAAATCTAGCTCACTTCCCTACACAGGAGGAGGACAGGCTCCCTATAAGAACAGCAATTTTCCTGCATGGATGGCACAGGAGCAGTTGTATAGCAGGAAGTATGCCAGAGGAGGGAGCATGAAAAGGTCTGCTTAGATATTCATTGCTCTTCAGGGACAACTCAATTTGGAATGTCATCCACACCTTTTTGCCTGACCTTAAGTAGGTATTAGGTTCTGGATGTGTTAAAAGCCCAATGACTTAAAAAAATAATCAAACACTAACAGATGTTAAGCAGCTGCAGCTGAGGCAGCGTATTTGCTTTTGAATTTGCCTACAAAGAGAATGAAGGTAATACTAATATACAGCAAGGTGGCAGTTTAAATCTCCCCATGAAGATTAAAAGGATGACCTCAATTTCCCTACTGCTCACAGCAGAGGACTCTGGCCTTTGGTTTAGTTGGCCAAAATCATCCTGTGAAGTCACATTCAACCTCATTGAACACTTTTGGCTGAAAAAAATATATTTAGGAATAAATTTTTCTTTAAAAATTAGCAAATTAAAACCTCTAATTAAAATGTACACCTTTAGTTATTGCAAAACAATATGTAGAGCTTTACCGTGGTTTCTCACTGAGAGCTAAACAATACCTAGAAGTGTCTGTAACAAAAAAAAAAAAACAAAAACAAACAAACAAACAAAAACACCCCAACAAACACTAAAACCCTGATACCGGGAAGCCTGGAAGCAAAAAGCTACTACTAACTCCTAAGATAATAAGGAAGATGAAAAATTCTGGTTTTGGCATTTTCCTTATATAGAAAGAATGAGGATGAGAGAACATAGAAAAAAATCATACTTTCATAAACTGAACTTGTATCTAAACATGCATTTTCCAGTTTAGAAGCTTTGCATTCTTTTCTTTTTTTTTTAAGGATTGGCAAGAGACCCAGATGATGGAAACCCAGAGGATTGAGTTCTTTTTGCACTGCCAAAGCAACATATTTTCTTGAAACCATATTTATATGAAAACTTTATAAAGCTAGCCATTCGACCTCAGATATACCCAACTTGCTTTCAGAAATGAAATAAGAGCATAGCACTTTTGCTGTAAGTGTTGTAATTGATCATTAGGTCTTTAACAGCTCACAAATACTTGATCATGTTAATGATATTCTTTTGGTGTTACCAGAAGAAACCTCACAGCTGCCTGTGTTTTCCATAAGGGTTGAATCACTGATATCAGATTATAGTAAAGAGAGTGGCCAAGAACTGAGTGCAGAGCAGGAATGAAATCTGTTTCTTATTGTGGTTCTCTGTAAACCATTTGTTGACTTTCGTTTGACAAGTTACCTCTGAGGCATGATAGAGCCAAACGATGAATATTACAAGCTTGTCATTTTTTTTCAAATCACTAAAAGCCCAAACAATTGTACTGAAAGATTTCTGTAACACAGTAAAGATGCTTTCTGTAAGTCACTATTAACCAAGCTGCCACTAATGACTTTAACACTAACTGGAGTTATATATTATCCTCATCAGTCACAGTGTATTTGCTATGAGGTAGCCTGCACACTTTCACTCAGAAAGCATTCAACAAAAGCACTCTGTGTTCTCCTGGGAAAACTGACTATATATTTATATCTTAGGGTGCTCGTACCACAGTTAGAATGTAATAACTCAGGCTAGCATATCATTGCTGACTTTAAACTGTGTAATTCAGGAGCTGTATCGGGACAGTATTAACAGCTGGCCAAAAAGTGAGCCAAAGACATGCCTTCCTGTACAGGGAGCAAGTCTTTACTTTGCCACATTATGTTACAGCTAATCTCCCTGAAGGCAGCTGATTTTAAATTAGTGTGGTGTCTACTAGAGATGCAGCCACACTTCTGACTACTTCAGAAATGTTCCATACAACAACACACTAACACAAAACAAAACAAAAGTGAACGAACAAACAAAAAAAGACAAAACTTGGATTACTACAATCACAATGCATATACCTTCTTACTGTGCTCAGAGACAACATGGATCAACACAGTAGCTGTGGGATATTAAAGTCAGTGGTTACAATTGCTGCCACTTTCACTAACAGTTTTTTCTAAGTTTCTGGAGAGGGCAGCTTTGTGCAAGACAGGAAACTAGAAAGTGAGTTGCAATAATTAAAATGGATTTGCCATTTTACAGTAATTTTTGTTTTCCATTTCAACTTCATATTTTAATTTTCTTTCTCACTTCATATCAATTTCCATTTCCCTTGTTCATGCTAAAAAAAACCCACAATCTGTGAATAGTCCATTAAAACTGGAGTAAAATAACAATGGGACAATTGGTTGTTTATACTGAATTTTACAGTAACAATCTTTAGGAGACAAAAAATCTTAATAAAAATTCACAAACTAAACCATTTGCATACCAAATTAAATTTTATGGTGCATTTCCAATACTGGAAACAAGCTAAGGTGCCTTATGAAACATCAGTGATTTCTGAGTGGTTCCCCAAAGACAATATATATCAAAACAGTCTTTCAAATGGAAGGCAAGTTTTATTACATCACTGAATGCTGGTAGCATGTACAAATGGAAGGGTATTAAGTATCTCATTTTATCTCCAAAGCAGAGAATCACTTTTTAGCCACTGCACCATTTATAAAATAATACTCATTTAAAACAGTGAAACACAATCTCCATATCACCATATTCTAAATTGTTCTTTCGATTGATAATTACGATATCATACTGCATATTCTAGGTTTTTATTTGTGCTGTCAGTCACACCATAAATAATGTTTTTTATTACCTCAAATGGCACTTTTTTAAGTTAATAACCATTCACATCTAGGCAACATATTACTATGTACAAATCTGACAAGGGCTTTGTTGTTATTGTTGTTAGCAGGGGGTGTATTTTTAATGTGGGTCTTTCAGACTTGAAAACTGACCTTGTACAAAAATCCACACGGTTGTCCAAAGAGCTGTGATTTCTCTTCATACTGTGAAGAAGCAGATCTCTTCCACCTACAATACTAACTCTTGTACTGATACAGTATAATAAAATACTTATATAAATTATAATGTTTGTCAGAAACAGGTAAAGGGCCTCATGCTTCATTATTTTTTAGACAATTTGCATGATTTGGCGCAAAGACAGATAGCAACCCAAGACAACTGAATAATCAGCTCATCAAAAGAGAGTAGTGACAGCTGTGGATTTACAAATAGTAGACTTTCTATTGCAGTAACCTCAGGTCAGTAATTCATAGGTTGCAAGCCTTAATTTGGGAAAATTGTGATAGGCACTGATCCAGTTAATGCCACCCAGATCTTGATGCTGTCATAGGCTGTTCTCTGAAAACATCAGTACTCAGTCACAAATGGATGTTAGAGATGATTAAAAAAGGAAAGAGAAAAGAAGGAGGGAGGGAGGGAGGGAGGAAAAGGGAGGGAGGAAAAGAGGGAGGGAGGAAAAGAGGGAGGGAGGAAAAGAGGGAGGGAGGGAGGGAGGGAGGGAGGGAGGGAGGGAGGAAGGAAGGAAGGAAGGAAGGAAGGAAGGAAGGAAGGAAGGAAGGAAGGAAGGAAGGAAGGAAGGAAGGAAGGAAGGAAGGAAGGAAGGAAGGAAGGAAGGAAGGAAGGAAGGAAGGAAGGAAGGAAGGAAGGAAGGAAGGAAGGAAGGAAGGAAGGAAGGAAGGAAGGAAGGAAGGAAGGAAGGAAGGAAGGAAGGAAGGAAGGAAGGAAGGAAGGAGAGAGAGCACAGCTTTCTCTCTTTTACCATTCCATGCCAGTGAGAGACTATGACATTCCCTGCACCCTGAGGTTTGGATGGCTGCATGTTTCCTCAGCAGTTCTGTCTGTGTTGCTGCCTCCTTCATGGCAAATGCAGGGGACATTTTTCCAAGTGGCTACCAGAGTTAAGGCACCTTCTGCAAGGGTGGTAACCACTAACTGCACTAATCTCTTGAGCTGGCAGACCTTCCTTGCCCCTCACCCTTCTGCACGAACTGCAGAGCTAACTGCCTCACCTCTGTTTGCTGGCCCTGTTCATTGCACTCCTGGTCAGCTGCGCTTCCTAGGGGCTGCTTAAATCTCATGGCAATGCCCCCTCCATGTCAGCCTCTCTCACAAGATCTCTTGTTTCATCCCTAGAAAATATGAGCACATGCAATCATGACATATGCTTAGGCTAGTGCCACTGATGAGATAATCCTGACTGCTTGAATTCAGTGAAAACCAGTTATTTAAATAAGGTTAATCTGCTAACCCAGTACACCTGCACAGGCAGTATTTGACTGTCCTGTCGGCCATAGACTGAGCAGCAAACTTTCACAGTGCCACAGACACCCAGGGTCAGACACCTAAAGATGTTTAACAAATCATAGGAAGGAAGGAAGGAGAGAGAAGGAAGGAAGGAAGGAAGGAAGGAAGGAAGGAAGGAAGGAAGGAAGGAAGGAAGGAAGGAAGGAAGGAAGGAAGGAAGGAAGGAAGGAAGGAAGGAAGGAAGGAAGGAAGGAAGGAAGGAAGGAAGGAAGGAAGGAAGGAAGGAAGGAAGGAAGGAAGGAAGGAAGGAAGGAAGGAAGGAAGGAAGGAAGGAAGGAAGGAAGGAAGGAAGGAAGGAAGGAAGGAAGGAAGGAAGGAAGGAAGGAAGGAAGGAAGGAAGGAGAAGGAAGGAAGGAAGGAAGGAAGGAAGGAAGGAAGGAAGGAAGGAAGGAAGGAAGGAAGGAAGGAAGGAAGGAAGGAAGGAAGGAAGGAAGGAAGGAAGGAAGGAAGGAAGGAAGGAAGGAAGGAAGGAAGGAAGGAAGGAAGGAAGGAAGGAAGGAAGGAAGGAAGGAAGGAAGGAGAGAGAAGGAAGGAAGGAGAGAGAAGGAAGGAAGGAAGGAAGGAAGGAAGGAAGGAAGAAAGAAAGAGATAATGAATAAAACCAGAGAAGAGTATTACAATGTGTTGTCACTGGGAATTAGCAAACCAGCTAAGATAACTATAATCCTGCACCTTCATTAAAACTGGATTCAAACTGTGTTTATCAAAGCGGAGGAAGTACAGGCTTGCAGCTAATGCCACAGCTGTATGCTGAAGGCTTCAGTTCCTGGTAGTCTCAAAGACTTATTGCTTAATCTGGAGCTGTGCCTCTCAGAGCCACAAGATTACAAACACTTGCTGATAAAGCCTCTAGTTACATTTGCAAAGATTTCTCAAAAGGTTCTTGCATATCACTGACTTTCAATATTATGCAAGCACATAAGTTAGCATTTTTAGAAACATCAGCCCATATATATTTGTACCTGCAGAAGCCTGTATACCTTGGAAACATTGAAAGCTGTGTGTTCTATCCAGTTCTCAGCTGTATATTTGGGATAGCATTGCCAAATCTACTTCACTGCAGAGTTCAGAAGCTAATTTTGCCCAAGAGCCACCCTGATGATCAGAGTGGGTCATGGTCTCATAAGACATGGCTGTTCCACACCACCATTCTCTAGCAAAATTGTAGAAAACATCTCTGTACAAAGCAGCTAGTTTTTTTCTTATTGTGTCTGAGAAACTGGCACTACTTTTTTTGAGAGTTGCTGTAAAAAAGAAAGAGAAATGTCTAGGAAAGAATTCTATTTATTTATCTGTTTATTTATTTATTTAGTATTAACTATACCCTTTCCTATTTCAAGTACAAAGGTGGACAGACCAAATACATTAATTATGAAGCATATTTCTCCCTCATGAAGCTGTCCCAGAATCTCCACCAGGGGAGATCCCAGGCTAACTGCTTTTACAGAAGTCTTAAGTCCATCAGCCCAAAAAGTGAATTGTTCAAACACAACTATTACTCTATTGTTAGCAAAAGATTAGGTTGCTTCAGAAATTCCTATATGCCATGGGACTCTGTAGGTAAAGGGGATCCATACACTACATGAGAGAAAGAGTGTTTCTCTGCAGCATCACACTAATAGGACTGCATGGAGGTAAAGACTAATGAATGAAATGAGAAAGGAGGATGATAACACTTACCAAAAGAGTCTGCAAGAGATATCAAAGGTACCTAAGCCGATGGTGTGGGTTGACTGAAAAAGCAGAAATCCAAACAGAGCTCAAAAGACACTTTCAGTTTTGCATCTCTATTTAGGGTTTGTCAAAGTATTGAAGGAAAAACAAGGACATGCATATTGAATGAAAGAAAAATGGCAATTTTAAAGACAAAAGTCTCATCTTTACTTAATTTTGGTTTAAAATTATGAAAGTGAAAACTTAATTAACTTTTCCCTGTTGGAGAAGTAGATAAAATTGTTTTATATACCTATATTTCACTGTTTTTTCCAGCGAAAACAATGGATAGTTTCTCTTCCTTAAAATTAGTCAGGAGAAGCAGTATTAGAAGTAGCAGAGTCAGATGATCATCTCTTTTTCTTGGTAAGCATACTGTATTGTTTTAATTTAGTTAACTCTATTTGAATATATGTCTTACACAGTACCTTGCAATCTATGAATATTCAGAAGATCTTCTCCCGCTAAGCAATTTCAATTAATCTCTCATGTCATAATTAGAGAAATGGTTTGCATTTTCGACAAGAAATTGACAGAGTCCCAGAAATCCATTGCTTGCCAGAATTTAAACCTCCCACTGTTCAGAGAAGAAATCATGCAGGATTTACTACCAATGCTAAAACCAGGTTGCAATAAATGTTACTTTGAATTAGATGTGCTTTAATTTACAATGACTTTTGCATCTCCAGGCACTCTGTTGGAGTTCTGCTGTTCCTATTAACTGAAGCACATAGTTATTTTCTTACTCATTAATGGCCCTATTCAACAGAAATTGAATTTCCACAGCTGCCAAGCACTGCAGGCTTCTAAGGCTGGGTACCCATGGAGCCTAATCCTGATGCAACCAATAGAATTTCCTTCCCAGACGGTAAGAGCTTTCTCCAGGGTTGCCATAGCATCTCAGATGGCCTTCCACAGCCCACTCATCTAAAACCAAGAAGAACCATGTCCAGGAAATGAACCAAACTTTCTGGAAGTGTTAACACACCTCCCTCCATTTCAAAAACCATCCTATGGACATTACCAGGCTTTCCAGGTATTTCAAGCCATAATCATGCTACCAATCTGGCTTGAAAATATTTAATTAAATTCCACAAAGTTTGACAAAAGCACACTTTTTTACTGAGTTGGTAACATATAACAAGAAAGCATGCATTTTCAATGCTTTCACTTTTTCATTTTGTCAAAGGATATCCAAATTTGTTCTTACAGTTTCCACAATATGTTTCTCAGGATACAGAATTCCCACTTTACTAGGAAGTCTCATGAGCTCAGAAAAAGCTCAAGATGACCTCACAGTTTCTTCATTTCCATAGCCATCTAATGTTTGATGATTTATGTAGGGACATTGTACCAAAACTTTTTCTCTATGCCAGGATTTCTGATGATGAGAGTCATTTCTGCTTAAATATAGGAGCTTAAGATAAATTCATTAGTAATATTTGTTTCTCCTATAATCTAATCTTGACTAAAATTCTTAAAACTTCATAGAAAGCATTTTAATACAGCACTTGTCAAAAGCATGGCATTTCTGTAGATGTAGCTCTTCACATCTTTTTACTTTGTCAGCCAACCAGCTTACGATGGGGTTGCAGAAAGGCACTAAACACCAGCTGAGCCTACCACAAGAATGGAGAACCTACGGTAGAAGTGGTTTGTTTCCATGCTGATAACTAGGAGAGAAAAGTCTAATTTTTTTCTCAAAATACCAGGGTCTCAACATCATCAAAACGGCATGCATTGTTCCTATGTATCTCTGAGATGAGAAATTGACTTGTTTTATAGAGTTTTACCCTGTTACTACTCTGATCTTGTTTTTACTCCAGATATATAAAACATTCTAATTACTTTCTATATTCATGCCAGAAGTGTACATTTATATAATTACAGGATTAAAATTAGAATCTATAGATTAAAAATCAAAGTTATAAAACAAAATATACTAAATACACCAGAGAAGTTGATTCTCTTCCAGCACTGAAGTTCATTATATTCAGTGGGACTTCTTGTAAGCTCCAGGACTAATGTCCTATATTTCTAGAATCTACACTGACGTTAAGATCATAGAAAGCATGACATTACAAATAGTGTTTGTAATTAACACGAATAAAGGTTAGCAGCACTGACTGTACTTTTTTTTTGTTCAGGTATAACAAAAATCAATATAATTTAACAAAAATGCTGTTAAGCTTCATATTAACTGAATACACACATATATATAAATTTAAGTTGTATTTTGACCTTTCCTGTGTAAACCTTACATATCATGTTAAACAACAAAGTCTAACTAAGATTAAGTCAGTCATTTAAGCCACAGGAAAATGAAGAGTTGACTAGCCCCGTCATACGTTTCAGTCGGGGAGCATAAAAAGACATACACACCTCTGTAATTTTCATGACATTTTATTGTGCAGCACTTGGCACAACACAGTCTCAAGAACATATGTCCATAAGATAGCACTTTTGCTATTGATAATATATGTTCGTGCTTCTCATTCCCCACTCTCAGATGGGGTCATACAACATACTGCACTGTACACTGTCTGGCTGCTTTTTATGCTGGTCTATAGAATCATAGGATTTCTCAAGTTGGAAGGGACTCATAAGGATCATCAAGTCCAACTCTCTGCACCTCTCAGGGCTACCTGAAACCAAAACCATAGGATTAAGAGCATCGTCCAGACACTCCTTCTACCCTGACTGGCTTGGTGCTGTGACCACTTCCATGGGGAGCCTGTTCCACTGACCAACCACCCTCTCATTGAAGACCATTTCTGTCCGTAAGGCCTCTCTACCCTCAAGGGAGTCCACAGCCCTTCCTAACTTAGTATCATCAGCAAACTTACTTAATGTACATTCGAGTCCTCATTCAGATCATTTATAAAAAAATTAAAGAGCACTGGCCCTAAAATTGACCCCTATCATCAACTTTTTCTTGATTTTGCCATCTATTTTTAGTTTTTCTTGCTGTACTTCTATCTAGGTTACTTTCTTGCTTTTGAGATTCTAAATAAATTTTTAATCATTTGTGAAATATTTTTGAATTTAAGACAAACTTACATGAGATAGTTTTACTTGCACAGAATTCTGAATCTTTGTTATAAAATTTCAAGAAAAGGCAATTAAATGCTCAAAAGAATACCACTATTCTACCCAAATTGCCCTTCAGTGTCTCAGTGCAACCCACAGAATGAAACACGGAGATATGTAACAGGTACTCTAGCTTGCAAGCTTTGTGTTGCCGTCCAAATTGGAGAATGACCACCTATCTCCCTGTGACTTGGAACCAATTCCTGGCTTCAATTCAATATCAAAACTGTAAAACAAACAAACAAACAAACAAACAAAGGTAGTACATCTCTGAGCTAGGGGAAGAAGTACAACTTGAGGCCAAATGTTCACTGATCTCCTATCAAGGACATTCAGGAACTATTGCTGTGCAGTAGGTCGGTAAGAATTTCATGCTTTCTGTGCAGACTGTCATCATCTTGTTTATTTTCTGTTAGTAACAACTCCTACAGGCAGGGCAAGAAACAAGTAAACTTGGCCAGGCAAACCCACTCTGGTCACCTAGGCTGAGAATAACCACAAGTGCCACTGGATTGTAACAAAGGAGTACCACACAGGACAGTTTTACAATTCCAGCTGGACTATCAATACAGAGCAATTTGCTCTGAAAAGGAAAGGTAAGTTCACCATACACTACAGGTACCAGCATCAGCTCTTTTTTTTTGCAATGCAGGGGGCTTTCCAATCGAGAATGGATTTCACTGGCATCACACAACAGATGTTAATCATACCCCTTCCATCAGCCTTGTGCCAGTAAAATAAATTATATCATGTCACTGTTCAGAGCTTAAAATGCTTCTTTGTGAAATTATTAGCTATTTTTATTAAAAAAACTCATGGAATTTTTAATCAATTTACATCCAAGATGTTTTCTTTCCCAGAGAAGCTATTCTATGGGATCTACTTTTATGAGAACTCTTTTATTAATTATAGCCAAAGACACTTCAAACCTTGTTTATCTTAAAAAAAAAAAAAAACCACAAAAAAAAAAAAAACACAGGATGATTGACCTCCATGCAGTTCAAACTGAGCAAGGTAGGTCCTGATAAAAATGCCAGTATGTAGTATTTTATCAGATACTAGGAGGTTAGGGAGTAGAATTTTTCCTGCACTTCAGATTTCAAATCTATATCTTGTAGTCTTTCAGGAAGGGGAAAATATTTCCCTTTGTTCTTACTGTCTCACTTTGTATTTTTCTTCCAAGAATAAAACCTGAAATATGAAGGGTGGCAGCTTCTTTTTAAAAAATACAGCAAGAGACAGAGAAAGAGAGAGAGAGAGAGATACTGTATTGTGATATTAATCTTACTGTGAATTGTTGGTTAAGAGTTTTCTTTTAAATAGATTTTAATTCAGATATCTACAGGAGATTTTGTAAAATCCACTTGAAGTCTGATATCCATATCCTAAAAAGGAAGCAATCTTGTGGGAGCCCGCAAGTGCAAAGAGTTTTATTTCTCCCCATTAGGCAGTACTGCTATAATTCACCTTGTCAGGCTAAATCTACTTTAATAGACGCAATCTTCACATGTTGCCCTTCTTGTTCTGTCAAAATAGCCAGTGTGAAATTAGAAGGGAAAGTGATGTCACAGCAACAATAATTTGACATCTTATCGTACAGTAGCCTAGATAAGTGACTCAGTCTGAATGAGCAACATGACCATAATGAAATATCTTGCCATGTAGTTTGCACACATACACTGCCATCAGGCTTCGACATACAAACAAACCATTTTACAATAAGATGTCAAATTACTGTTGTAATGACATTTTGCTTTCAAAAGAACTTCCTCACCAAGAGTGTAACAGGGTGGGATAACAACTAGGTCACAATTCTTCTGGTGATTTGCAATTGCAGCAGCCTGTATATGCTTAAGCCCTCATTCTGGGCACAGTTGCAAGCTGTGTTCTCTCAACTGTCTCATCAGACATCAGACTTCCCAGTATCTCAGTCCTCCTTCTCCAGTCACGTGCCACCAATTGATTTATCAACCACTAAGATGTGCAGCCAGACATCTCAGTGAACAGATTCCCTTTCTGATAGAAGGATACCTTGGAAAGGATGTTGTGCTTCCAGGCAAGCAGAAAACAGCAGTGACATCGCTAAGATGACTGGCATCTGGCAGAGGGTGCAAAACCAGGACAGTGCCATCAGCATCCATCTGAGAAGCAATATTTGGAAGCACAAGGCAAGAGAGACACTGAGAAGTGACTGTGCTGCTACTACAGTGTCTCTGGACAATCTGTCTTATGGTTTCACCCTGAATTACAAAGATGAAGTCCAAAGGTACAAACAAATCCATCACTGGTGGCATCCCAAGCTCACCCAGTGAGAGACCATTGGAAATATGGCTGGTAACTAGCCTCTGTTGTCCTCCTGCCTTCCAACAGAGGAGAAGGAGGAAGACAGTGAAGAGCAATGATATTTAAAAAGAAAATTATTTCTAAGTGTGGCTTTAGGCCCAGGTTCATAGTCTCCAAGTAAGTGCTTAACGAAGTTACTAAATCATTCTAGCTTTCCTCTGGAGTCAATATAGAAAAACAGCCAGCAGAATTACCTATTAGATTAAAGAGGTACCCAAAGGCAGCAAGTCACCGACTGTCAGCACCTCAGGCAAGAGAGAACTGATTGGGCAAAAACCACTTACTACTTACTTCAAGAAAATAATGCACTCTGTTCAGTTTATTAACCAGTGATCTACAGAATGATGAATTTAAGAATATTCTTACAGGCTCTCTTCAGCCACCACCGGAAATCACTAAAAAGACGTGAAACAATTTACTAATATGACTAATTTACCTACATCTATGGAATGGACACAGACGAAGGTTACTGGAAAGACAAAGGTACATTTTGTGCATCTGCAGGCACTGTTCAACTAAGTGTGCCTCTATTGAACGGCATTTCTCACTACGAAAACCATGAATTACACTTTTGCTTTTCCAATGAGACTTTGTCTTTGGTTTGGCTATAATATATCCTCTCCTATTGCAATAAATTAAATTTCCACTCAGAGCTTTTAAATTATACTATAATTATTAAAATGTTAAAAGTAAGCTATTTGACCATAACTTTAACAGTAGATTCCATACTATGTATACATTATATGGAACACATGAGTACTCCTTTGGAGTCATGTGTGTCTGTTATGCATAATATGTAAAACAAGTAGATTAGAACAGCAGTGTACTCAAAGGAGCATTCAGTGCAGAATGTGTCCTGACACTATTATTTCTATCCAAGTAAATCTTTCTGGATAAGCAGAATTACATTAACTTTTTCAAGGGAAAGAAACAAAACCTTTTAAAACTATGCAGTGCCACAACAGATATAGTCAGATGACACCTTAAAATTAGGAAAAACTATAATTTCAGAGCCTTGGAAATCATTCATATAGACACTATTTTCTCACAGTTGCTTTCTGGGAACTATGACCAGCAGAATTCTTGAATACAGTTAGTGTAACCTTGGGAATGTCTCTGGCTGTTAATTATTATAAAGAGCAATTGCTAAAAGGACAAAGAAGTGTGAATACATATTTCTTTTAGAAAGATATCCTTAATCTTTTTACTTGAGCTGAATTTCATATGA